>NW_006399981.1:4577148-4581407 GCF_000299155.1 Elephantulus edwardii
AAAAGAAGATGGAAGGAGTACACAGAGTCACTATACCAAAAAGAATTGACTGACACAGAAGAATTTCCTATAATAACACACAACTAAGAGACAATGGTGATGAAAGATGAAGTTTAAGGGGCTCTGAAGGAATGGGCAAAAACAAGGCCCCAGGAATTGATGGAATACCAATTGACATATTTCAATAAACAAAAGCTGCTGGACGTGCTTACCAGGCTATGCCAAGATATCTGAAGGACAACCACCAGGCGAACTAACTGGAAGAGATCCAGATTATTTCCATTCCAAAGAAATGTGATCCAACAGAGTATGAAAATTATTGAACTATATCACTAATACCACACACAAGCAAAATCCTACTGAAGATCGTCCAAAAATGACTGGGACAATACATTGATAGAGAATTGCTGGAAATACAAGCTGAGTTTAGAAGGGGGCATGGCACTAGGGACATCATTGCTAATGTGAGATAGATCCTGGCTAAAAGCAGAGAGTACTAGAGTAATCTCAATCTGCATTTCCTTGATTGTGCAAAGGCTTTTGACTGTGTAGATCATATTGAGAAGAATGGGAATCCTAGAATACGTGATTGTGCTCACGCAAAAATCTATATTTGGACCAAGAGGTAGTTCTCAGAACAGAGAAAGGAAACAATGAATGCTTCAGTCAGGAAGGGGATGTGCATCCTGTCTCCATATCTTTTCATTCTATACGCAGAACAGATAATTTGGGAAGCTGAACTTTATTATAAGGAATGTGGTATCACGATTGGAAAAAAACTCATCAACAGCCTGTGATATGTGGATAACACAACCTTACTTAATGAAACTGAGGACAGCCTGAGGCATTTGCTGCAGAGGGTCAAGGACTGTAATTGCAATATGGATTGCAGACCAGTATCAAGAAAACAAACATTCTCACCACTGGGCCAATTGGCAGCATCATGATAGATAGAGAAGAGATTTAATTTGTTAGCAATTTCAACTTGCTTGCTTCCACAATCAATGCTCTTAGCACTAGTAGTCAGGAAATCAAAAGACAAATTAAGAAAATCTATTTTAAGGGATCTCTCTAGAGTGTTAAACAGTAACAATGTCAGTCTAGAGATTAAGGGTCACCTGAACCAAGACATAGTCCTTGCAGTTAACTGTTATGCATCAGAGTGCAAGACAATGACAAAAGAGGACAGAGGAAGAATTGATGCTTTTGGCTTGTCGTGCTGGAGAAAAGCATTGAACATACTATGGACAGCCAAGAGAGCTAACAATTCTGTCCTAGAAAGGGTGAAACCAAACTGTTCCTTGAAAGCAAGACTTTTTTAAGACTCCATTTACATACTTTGGGTATGTTGCCAGGAGGGACCAGTCTTAGAGGGACAAGTCATAATTCTTGGAAGGGTTGAGAGATAGCAGAGGAGAGGAAGACCCTAGTTGAGATGAATCGACACAGTAATTGGGGTAATGAGGGTAGGTGTGTCAGAGACAGTGAAATTGGCTCAGGATAGAGCAGGATTCAGGTTGCTATGGGTCATGGTTGACTTGACAACACATAGCAACAAGAACAAGGAAAATGCTATAAGAGTTAGAGAAAGGAATACTTCTATCTGATAAGGTGGCCATAAAAATATTCTGTGAAGATTATATGTGAACTCAAACTTAAAGTATGAGTAATCTGTTCAAAGAAATTCATAGGAGGAAGAAAAATAATGAAAATAGATTTCTCCTCCCCCCAGAAGTTCATTAGTTTAGATATACTGTTTAGATATATGATCTACCTCAAATGACTTATTTGTTTTCTTTTATGTGCAATGAGATATATGTGACATAAAGGGAGCTCTGGATGAAGTCCATAAGATGTTGCACTACTTATGTCCTAAAGAGAGTGACTCTTTGGTGTTTCAAATCCACCAGTGACTCTGAAGGCAATTTCCTACCGTATGATACGCAGCTTTTGAAAACCTTCTAGATGGTCAGCTATGAGCTGGTTTCTACTCAACAACAATGAGTTTAAGTTTTCATTTTAGATAAAGGTTGAATATTTTTTTTATGTTTAGTAATTCTGGTACAACTGGTTAGTTGAATTTTTTTTCTTATCCGTTATTGAAAATGAGTTAACTTTTATGTATGAATCTATTTCTGGACTCTATTTCACTGATTGGTCTATCTTTACACAAATACTAAATTTTCTTGATTATTATAGCTTTGTAGTAAGCCTTTAAATTAGGTTACTTTAGTACGCTATATTTTCTTTTCATTTAAAATAAACTTTTTATGTCACTTCTTTTGAATTTTCATATAAATGTTAGAATCAGCCTGCAAATTTCTTAAAAAATACCCAATTTTACCTGCTTGAAGTAGACAGAGACTTGCTAGAGATACATCATAAAGCACTGGCATTAAAATAAGAAACTGTAAAAATTGGAGTTTGTTCACATAAAAAAAATCTCCACGCATCTAAAGATATGTTAGAAATAAAATCACAATATGTGCATATATATTACATATAACATTAACATGTATGACAAAAGAGTAATATGTTGGTGATGATGCTGTTGAGTTGATGATTCATTGCAACTCTGTAAACAACACATCTGACTCTTGATCCTCTACCATCTTCATGATCTCTGTCATGGTCAAGCACTGTTGTGTAGTCCATGTGTCAATTAGTTGTTTAGAGGGTCTTCCTCTCTTTCTCTGACTATCTTTCCTAGCACAATGTCTTTCTCCAAAGATTGGCTCTTCTTGAGAATGTACCCAATGTATGTCAGACAAAGAACTATTAATAAAAATAACACAAGAACTCAAGATGAAGAAATAACCTGAAACATTTAACAAAATACACAAATTACCAAGCATCTGAAAGATGATCAACATAATTATTATTTAGAGAAATACACATTAAATCCATCCTGAGTTACCACTTCACACACGTTGTTTGCTATTGAATCAGAACAGACGCCATAAGTGACCCTCCAACGGATTTTCAGAGGTAGTTAACCACACAGCAAATTACCCACCTTTTGCCCATAGAGCATTTGGCGGATTCAAACCAAGTGTGTTGAGAATTGCAATGCAGCTTACCATCAGACCACCAGAAACAAGTCCATAGAGTGCTATACTCCTAACAAAAAGGCTTCACATCTCCCATGGTTAGAATTCACCAGCTATTTTACGGGAGAGAAAAGAACAGTCTACTCCCATTATAATTTGTAGCCTCAGAACCTAATAGAAAGTCACTATGAATCAGAACATACTCGATGGCAGTGAGTGAGGTTTTTTTGTTTGTTTGTTTGTTTTTTATCAACAAATGTTCTCAAAAAAGTATAGAGCAACTAGGATCGTCACACAATAATGGTTTTTGTTGTTAGATGCCTTTAAGATGGTAAAAGTTTACAATTATAAAACTAATTTGGAAAAGTAGAAGAGATCTAGACACTTTATTTCTAAATATTTAGCCAAGAGAAATAAAAATATGTGCTCACAAAAAGATTTATACATGAATGTTCATATCAGTATTATTTGTTATAGACTCAAATGAAAAACAACAAAAGAATATTGTTAGGATTAAGTCATAACTGACCCTCCAGCAGCTTTTAAGAGGCTGTAAATTAACAGACAGAGATTGCCCATCTTTTTCCTGTGGAGCAACTGGTGGGATTGAACTACCTGACTCAGAGTTGACAGAACAACTCCTTACCACTAAGCTACGAGAAGTTCCTAAAGAAGAATTAATAAACAAAACAAATGGCAAATTCTTATAATGTAATTTATTTAAATGTCATACAGTTTATATACAAAATTTCTACTGAGCCCATTTTTTAGTCGCTAATTGGGTTGCTACAAGTATCAGGATCACAGCAATGGATTTTGTTGATTTTGGTTGTATTTTTCATTTCTGGTTTCTTTTTGCTTTATTTTTTGCTAACACTGACTTCCCTTTTGTAAAAAAAAAAAATCTGACTGACCTGGATCTAGAAATTATTCTCAAATCCTCTTCTTTATTCTCCTTCCATACATGGCCCACCAACACGTCCTGCAGACTCTTCTTCTAAATATATTCTATATCCTCTGACTTCACTAGATCTTCACACCACCCACAAACAGAGCTCCTCTCATGTAGTGTTTGTCCTAAAAGCTATTTTAGTTGCTTTAGCTTTCAGATTTCTCTAAGCCATTCTACCTCCATATTGAAGCCAGAGAGAATGATTTTGTTGTTGTTGTTATGTGCCATCGAGTCGCTTGCGACTCATAACGACCCTA
>NW_006399981.1:4582507-4590182 GCF_000299155.1 Elephantulus edwardii
ACGACCCCTTCTAAACCCAGCCTGGACTTCTGGTAGTTCTCTGTTGATGTGCTGTTCCAGTTGTTTTAGGATAATATAAATTGTGTAGTATCAGTTTTCCTGCTTAAACACTTCAATATCTTTGAATTGTTCTTAAAAGAAGTATAAACATCAAAACTTACTTCATCTTATCCTACCTTTTAATGCATTTCTTTTTCTTCTACCAACTGTTATGTTTGGAACTTAAAATTTAGGACTCTTGGATCATTTGGGAGTAGAAAAATAGAAGCTGAAGATTTGCTTCCTTCCTAGTCACAGATTAGCTACCTCAGCTTTAAGTTAAAGAAAAATATTGGTGGACCACCACTCAATCTTGATTCTGATCATTTGTACACAATTAAATCCCCATATAGGCAATTTAATTTGCCCAAAAATGTCTGCTTTCAAAGAAGTCAACCTTTTGTCAATTTGGAAATTTAGAACAAGCGCTAATACTAGATCTCTCTGCCTTGTGTTCATAGAACTCAAGTTAAATTTATATTCTCATGAGTCTTCTTCCTTTTCTGGACTCTGTCTCATCTCCAAATTGTTAGTGGTTTCCCCTGTCCATATTTGAGTAGCCACATGATTATGGGAACTTACAAACTGGGAGGAGAACTAGTTATTAAGCTGGGGCATGCAGAGTTCGGAACAGAACAACTTATTAACTGTTGGGTGTGGCCCACATGAACCTGAACTCATAACACACCTGCCTGCATTACCTCAGGGGAGAAGCTTAGCTAGCAGTTCTTGAAAGGGCCCAGGACTTGGTGCCAGGTGTTTTCCTCTTAAAACAGCTGACCAGCTTCACTCTGTGCAATTGGAGTCTCGCGTCAACTCCCACAAGGAAGGACTGGTGACCCATTTCAGTTATTGCTGCCGGGAAGATTCCATTACATCAGAAAATGAGTTAGAGGAAGAAAGGCTGTACCCAGTATTTGGGTTTGGAAGCCTTTTCATTCTAGTAAAATATGCATAGCATATCATTTACTATTTTAACCATCTAAAGCATAATTCTATGACAGGGAGCACATTTCCTATATTGCGTAGCCACACTGTAGTTAAGAACATTTTTCATCGCCCTAAACAGAGACTCTAGTTAAGCAGTCATTCTCCATTGCCCCTTTCTCCAGTCCTTTTCGTCTATAAATCTGATTCTTGTCTCTATGGTTTTGCCCATTCTGGACATTTAATACAAACGGAATCATATGATATGTGCTTTTGACTTTGCCATTTTTCACTTAGCAGGCTTTTTAATTTTTTTATTTTAATGAAAGTTTACAGAGATTTAGGATTTCCACTCATTCATTGTTGCAATTCTCTCCCTGCCCATCCCCTCCCCCAATTCACTCCTCTCCTTGAAAAGAAACATTCTTTCATTGTTATGCAATCTCCCGCCCCTCCTCCGCCAAGTCCACTCCACTATGCAGCCTTCACTCTGGACTTCTGTAATGTCAAGAATACTCTCATTTGTATTTCCCTTTTAAACAGTTCTCTCCCTCATCTGTTTCAGAGCAATATACATCAATCTTCTCCTTTTCTGTCTTCCCTCAACGCTGATGTCAGTCCCATTTTACAACAATGGCGGTTCATCTGTGTTGTTGCACAAACCAGTGTCATTCCTCTTCATAAATTAATAGTATTCTGTTGTTTTAATATGTCATATTTATATCTCTTGATAAATAGTATATTTTCACCTTTTGGTTATTATAATTAGTATTGCTGTGAACATTCCTGGGCAGGTTTTTGTTTGGATACCTGTTTTAATACTTTTGAATATATCTAGGGCATAAAATTCCAGGTCATGTGATTATTATTCTGTGTTTAATTTCTTGGAAAACCACCAGGCTATTTTTCACAATGGTTGCATGATTTTATATTCCTACAAGCTATACATGAGGCTGAGCTTTGGAGACTTAGGAGAGCACTGCAGAAAACTTTTTTGATTATAAGTGAATCATTAAATGGCATTTGAGTGGTAGCAGAAAGTAACTGATTTTTCTTTTCAACATGAACTGTCTTTTTTCTCTTCATCTTGGATTGAATTACTTCTCTCTCATGTTTGAGAATGAACTACATTCTGAAAGAGACTTGTAAGATAATTCATTATGTGAATATCACATATGTAGTATATTTGACAATATCCTGTGGCACTGAATTTTAAAAATGTGTTTTTCCAATATATATGTAGTGTATTTAACATTCAAAATCCTGGGCCTTCCGAGTGTCCTGAATACCTTCTTTTTTGAAAAGAGTGCCAAATTTCCATGGACTATCAAAAGAGCAAATTGTTCCGAGATGATGCAGCCAAAGTGCACCTTTGAGGCAAAGATGGTGAAGTTTCATCTTGCATATTTTGGCATGTTGCTAATAGAGGCCATTCCTTGGAGAAGGACATTTACCTGCAACCAAGTGCATTGACACAGTGACTAAAGCAATGGACTCAAATGTGTTAGAGATTGTGGGGCCAGCACAACGTAGATTTTAGATCAGTTGTTCATAGTGTGGCAATGAGATACAATCAACTCAATAGCAATTCAAAATTCAACTTAATAACAACAACTGTGTATTTGATAAAGGAGCTCGGTGGTCTGGAGGCAAGGGTTTGCACTGCCAACCCAAAGGCAGGCAGCTTTAATTTACTAGTCGAGGGGGGAAAGATGTGTTCATTTCCTCCCATTTGATTTACAGCTTCTGTAAACCGACTGGAGTATCAGCTGTGAGTGGGTTCTGACTGGATGGGATGACACATAACAACAGTGTATTTGACAATGATTACTCACTGTGAAGTCATTAAGTCCTTGACTGCCAACTAAATTATTAATTATCCAAACTCACCATCATGTGATAAAGCTATGATCATCTATTTTTTTTTTTAAAGATCGTACTCTTAGAAACTCTCATGTGATTCTAAATACCCTATAGGGTTGCAACGAGTTGGACTAAATTCAATGGTACAGAATAGCAACAGCAACAACAATGTGTTTGTAACGTATAGTCAGAGCTCAAATATGTAGAAAGATAACATTATCTCTTGTATTACAGAGCTTTATATAACTGGTAACAAAACAAAAAAATCAACCTAAGAAACTCTTGGTCTTGCCAAGCTAATATAATGCATTCTCTTCTGGTTTAAATAGTGTGAGCTAATTAAACTTGTTCGTTCCACTAGAAATTTAAACCCACTAATTCAAGGGTCACAGAATCAACGAGGGATGTCCTCTTGGTGGGAGATGTGTTGTTGGTCCACACATCCTTCTTAGATCCTCACCAACGTTAGATCTTTTGGCATTAACCCTATGTTTACTATAACAACCTGAACCAGACTAGGTAGACCTTTGGGGATTCTCCACTGATTGCTTTTCATGATCATATCATGTAATAACAAGATATGCACCTTTTGTGCCTTATTAGCCCTCAGACTCAAGTCTTCCTCTAGTCCTCTGTTCCTTCCATATTGTCAGCTCTGTGAGTGATGTGTTATAAATCCAGCAGATAGCATAGCCACTTTGCCAACATGTTTTGGGCTTAAAGTATTAATATCAGTGTAAGGTGAGACATCATTTCAGTGATTCAATCACTTTAAACTACTGGATGGAATAGTCTTTGTTAAAGTCCTTTGAACAGGAAAGAAAAATCACATCCCATCAATTTTTGCAGAAGAGAAAATAAATATCCAATGGAACCAACTTACGGATCATTGATTTTTTCAATTTAGGGAAAGATATTGCTTTCTATAATGAAGCTTCAGTGTTGGCCATTATTACAAGAGTTGAACAATCAATGACAACTTTGATGAGTAGAATCCCATTCTTATGAGCTTACGTATATATCCTTTTTTTAACAATAAAGAAGGGGAAGACACTTACTTAGGTGGGGTGACTATAACAATTGGCTCAAATATAGCATGGTTGGTGAAAAGATACTTGATAGGACAGGGTTGAGATCCATTGTTCCTAGGGTGCTATCAGTTGGAGCCAACTTTACAGCATCTAAGAACAAGGTGAATAAATTGTGGTGAAAGTTAATGATAGAGATTGATGTTACCTACCTAAGCCATTCTGTTTACTCTCTTGTTTGGAATGTTTTTCTGGTTGATGCTCTCTAAAAACAACCAATGTAAAGAATGTCTCTCGTTAAGCCAAATGCCAATCTATGAGTCTCTATTTCAGATTTGTCTCAGACATTTTATGATTTCTTCTTTCAGGTCTTTGACTAATCAGTTATTTTTTGAAACCATAAATACTCTATATTACAACATGTCTGTTTTCACATAAAGAGATGAAGTACAATGCTCAAAGTTCTGTCCTCTGAGAGAATTTCACCGTGGAAGCCCTCATTAATGAAGACTTCATTAAATGGAACTGTGATATTGCCAAAACCTATTTTTGGCATGTGCCATTTAATAGCCTACATTGTAGGGTATATGATAATCTATTAATGTATTTTCTTCCTCCACTCAGAAAGAGACACTAGGGTAATCATAACAAGTGACACAAGTTTATTTTAGGTTTGTACTTCTTGCCTTTTTCTTATTTTTTCACAGATATTCTACTTCCAGTTTTTGCTAGATTGCTTCCCATCCTACTTGTCCTTATGGTTTGATATGTCTGGCATAAGCCAGATGATTATGGGAATCTCAAGATTGATGTCATTTTGTTGTTCTGTTTAATGTGTTTAATCTTTTCCAGGGCTACAAAGAACAATTAAGAACATTCTGAACTGGTGTGTAATTCTCTAAAGGAATACAGAAAGAACAACCATACTTCTGAATTCTAAGGGTAATTTTTCTCCTGTAGTGTGTCTTAAATTCCACAAGATACCTTTTTTTCTCACTGATACATCTATTCACTTAGGGACTATAAAGTTAAATGTCAAATGGGTCAAATGGTAGAACCACTTGCAACTTGCCTAGTCATCATTTAACAGTAACAGCAACAGCAACAAAATACAAAACCTAAACAAACTATTATAGAGGCTTAAATAATATTTCTATTTTCAACTTTTTGAGAAAGCACCAACCACCTTCCATAGTGGTTATACCATTTTACACTCCCACCAGCAGTGAATAAGCGTTCTAATTTTTCCACAATCTCAACAACATTTATTGTTTACTGCTCTGTTGAACTTTGCTATTGTTGTTGAGGTAAGATGATATCTCATAGTTGCTTTTATTTACATATCTCTGAGAGCTAGGAATTTTTAACAGTTTTTCATGTGTGTGTTTGTCATCTAAATGCCTTCTTTGGTGCAGTGTTGGTTTATATCCTGTGCCCATCAACAAATGAATGAATGGATAGAAAAAATATGGTATATTCACACAATGAATATGACACAGCACTGAAAAGCAAGGAATTAATAAAATATTACACACCATGGGTGAGCCTGGAGGACACTATTGTTGTTGTTATGTGCCATCGAGTCATTTGTGACTTAGCGACCTTATGTACAAGAGCCCTAAATGCCATTCTATCCTGTGCCAACCTCGCTGTCTGAAACACATTCATTCCCACCACTCCACTCACAGAATCATCCATCTCATCGAGGGTCTTCTGCTCCTGTACCATTCCTCCACTCTCCCAAACATGATGTCCCTATACTAAGTGAAATATCTTAGTCACAAAAGGACAAATACTGCATAACACCACTGTTATGAAATAGGACTGAAATGGGGGTTGGGGAAAGCTAAGAAAAGAGGGGATAAATAATGAACACTGCATTGGGAAAGATGTAGGAAAGAACTGTCTAAAAAAATTTATGATTATACATTATTTTTATGACAACAGACCAGAATAAGAGTTGTTTAGGAAAGTGGACTGTGTTTGGGGGCGGGGAGAGGGAGGAGAAATTATGCAACAATGAATAAATATTTGTATTAGAGAAACAAACTGAGCAGGGGATAGGGAGGAAAATTTACAACAATGAATAAATGAATACTCCAACTTTTCTGTAAATATTATTTAAAATAGCAATTTAAAAATAGTATAGAGTCTCACCTAGCAATCCTTGATAAGGTAATTTAATGGAGAGATTTACATCTTTTTAGAAGGAAAAAATGCTCTCAGATGAGTGCAAGAAGAAATGAAGAACAGATTATGGTTTATATATGGGTAAATGTAAGCAAAGAGCACCTAAATAAAAGTCCTAATTATGTCTGGGAGTTCTAAAGGCTGTAGGAATAGTGCTAATACACAAATTATGCATGTCTCCAAAGAAGATTTTGAGAGATCCTTTCTAGACCAGCCAAAATAAAGTTTAACATGAGTAAAAATTTGGACAGAAATCATGATACAGACACATGTAGTGTCTCTTTTTATAGGAAAAAACATACAAAAAGAATACAAAACCAAAAAACTACCAAATACCCTGGAAATAAACATCTTTAAATACATAGATCCTCACATCTTCGCCAGGGGTTTTGTGGTAGTTATTTAAAAACACATGGTTAAAAATTAAACATAATGGTTAATGTGAATTTTTCCTACAATTTTTTTCTTCAAGAAATCATTCTCAATAACTTGTTGAGAACTGACTGAACAGCATTTGGAAATAACTCCATCTGTCAAAGAAATGCAAACACCTCTGCATTTATATATCAAGCAGATGTTTAAATGCTTAGAACTTCACTAGAAAAAGAAGTCCTCTTCCTTAACAACAACTCTGTTTACACTATATCAAAACAAGGACTTATTTAGGGAACAATCTGACACTTCCAGGTTGTGTAAACATGACCAGTATTTATAGAGAGACTTGAGATTAACCACTTCCCAGTTGAGGAATTATGAGTGACAATAGTTAGACTCTTGTGCATATATATGTTTGTTTTATGAATTAAAATTTGTTTATATTTGTGAACCACACCTGAAAATTACAGTGACTCTAAATACTCTATTCAGACTATCACACTTGAACCAGTAAAGTCTGTAATTTGTTATTATTTTAAGAGTCATTGAGTCTGCTCTGATTCGTAGGGACTCTGTGTAACAGAATGGAAATCCTGACTGATTTTGAACTATTCTTACAACCTCTGCTGTGCATCAACCCACTTTTTTAGTCACTGTGTTCAAAACATTCTCTTGAGTGTCGTCTTCTTTTCCCCTAACTCTCTACTTTTCCAAACATGGTACCCTTTGCCAAAAACCATGCTCTCCTGAAAGATGCCCCAAGTCTCATCATCCTTGCTTCCAAGGAACACCGTGTCTGAACTTCTTTCAAAAATGATTTGTTTAATATTCTAGCAAGCCATGATACAGTCAATATTCTTAACCAATACCACAATTCAAAAACATCAATTATTCTTTTGTCTTCCTTATTCATTGTCCAGCTTCCGTATGCATATAAGCCAAATGAAAATGCAGTGGCCTGAATAATTGTAATTCTAAATAGCTTATTAATAGCAAAAAATAAATAGCAAAATAAAAAATAAAAAAATAAATAGCAAAAAACAAGGACCCAGGAATAGATGGTATACCAATTGATATATTTCAGCTAACAGATGCTGCCGTGGATGTGCTCACCAAGTTGTGCCAAGAAATCTGGAGGACAACCACTTGGCCAACTGACTGGAAGAGGTCTATATTTGTTCCCATCCCAAAGAAGGGCGACCCGACTGAGTGTGGAAACTACAGAACTATATCATTGATTTCACATGCAAGCA
>NW_006399981.1:4591312-4604505 GCF_000299155.1 Elephantulus edwardii
GTGTCAGAGGCAATGAGATTGGCACAGGAGAGAGCACGGTTTAGGGCTGTTGTACATAGGGTCGCTATGAGTCGCAAACGACTCCATGGCACATAACAACAACAACAACAAATAGCTAATATTTATGCAATATTTATATTTATGCAATTAGTGATTATTTCATTTAGACAAAGTCAGAACTTTGCTAATATTTCTTATTTTTTTCCACTGAGGGAATTGAGTAGCAGGTAGTCTCTACATTTTAATAACTTTAGTTCAACCTTAATTGAGTAGTATGTGATATTGAGCTAGGCATTTCTCTTTTGTAAACTTTATACCTTTCATGGACTCATTCAGGGAACAATCTAATACATTGACATCTATGAACCAATCAAAAAGCCTCACATTAGTTGTAAGGATTAAATAAATTTAAGACTGTTATTATGTGCCACTGAGTCATCTGTGACTCATGCTGACTCTTTGTACAACAACTTTGTAACCAGCCCTATCCTCAGCAAGTCTTACTAACTCTGACACACCTGCCTCCATTGCCCCAGTCACTGTATCAATCCATCCTATCCAGGGCCTTCCTCGCCTGTGCTATGTAGCCACACTTCTGAGCTTGAAGTTCTTTTTCAAGGACTGGTTGCTTTTGGCCATGTGTCCAAAATAGTGAGAGAGAGCTTCAAAATCCTAGCCTCTAAGGAGAAACTTGCTTTCACTATCTCCAAGACAGACTTAAATAGGAGGTCCATGGTAAATTCAAGACTTCTCCAGCACCACTCATCTTCAATCATCCTTAGTCATTGTACAGGTCTCTGATGCACAGCAGGTAATTACAAAGGTCATGGTCTGGATCAGGCACACCTTAGTCTCTAGACTGACATCATTGCTTCTCAGTACTCTGGAAAGGTCCCTGACAGCAGATTTCCCCAGTGCAATTTAATTTTCGATTTCCTGACTGCTGGTTCCAAGAGTGTTGATTGTGGAGCCAAGTAAGCTGTAATGTTAACAACCTCAACCTCTTTGCCATATATCGTAGTATTGCCAATTGACCCAGTGGTGAGAATCGTTATCTTCTTGATGTTGAGCTTCAATCCACATTGAAAAGTACATCCTTGACCTTCTGCAGCAAGTGTTCAGGTTCTCCTCAGTTTTAGCAAGTGAGGTTGTGTCATCTACATAACGTGGAAAATTTGGAAATTTAAGACTATAGATAGAGCAGGAATTAGAACCCACAGGATATAGACTATCTACCATGACCTACAAGAAGAGTGAACAAATATATTTTGGGATTAGTACAACCAGAAACGTTCCTTAGTAATAATGATGATGAAATCTCATTTTAACTACTTTGTAGATGCTCTCTGGAGAAGGTCATGTCAGATTCTTCAGCAGGGCATCATGCTTGGCAAAGTAGAAATTCAGTTAAAAGGGAGAAAGAGTGTTAATAATATGGATTGATATTGTGTGTACAAAAAGTGAAGTCAAGCATAAAAATGACTGTGAGGGTTGTGCAGGACCAGGAAGTGCCTCCTTTTATTGAACAAAGTGTCCCCATACATAAGAACCAACTGGATGTGCCTAACAAAAAGAAAAAGAGTACTTTTCCATGAATGTGTCATTTTATTTACTTGGTTTTTCTAATTAAATTTTTATTTTATACTGACTTGAATTCAAAATTTTGTTTCATACTATCCTTTCACATTGTGTTACATGAAGGAATTTTCATAAAAAAAACTCTCATACCTTCTTTTAGTAGTTGGTATCCTACTGAAAGAAAAGGCAAGGCTAAATGAAAATCTGCTGTCAGAGACCTCTCTAGAGTGCTAACGAACAAATATGTCATTCTAGAGACTAAGATGAGCCTGACCCAGGCCATGGTCTTTGTAATTACTTGCTATACATCAGAGAACTGGACAATGACTAAGGACCACAGAAGAAGAATTGATGCCTTTGAGTTGAAGTATTGGAGCAGAGCATTAAACATATAATGAACTATGAAGAGAACAAATAGGCCTGGATTGGAAAGAGTGAAACCAGGTTGCTCCTTGCAGCAAGGATTTTGAAGCTCCGTCTCACATACTTTGGGCATGTTGTCAGAAGGGACTAGTCCTTAGAAAAGGACATCATGCTTGGAAGTGTGGAGGGATAGTGCGGGAGAGGGAGACCAGAATGAGATGAACTGACATAAAAACTGGAATAATGGGGAGGCGGTGAGACTGGCTCAGTATAGGGCAAGGTTCAGAATTATTGTGCATAGGATCACTATGAGTTGCATTTGACTCAATTGCACATAACAACAACAAATTAAAATTATAGAACAAAGCATTTGTATTTTGTTGAGGAAGAAGAAAGAGAATCTTGTAAGAAATTATATTTGAGAAATTTCTGTTCTGAGAAAAATGTCTATCCTATTTTATAACACCAATGCCATTCAGTATTTAGTCTTTTGTGGCTGAGATATTAAATTCAGCATAATCTCTTCCCATTTCACTCATGTTTTTTAGTGTTTTACAAGTTCATTTTTTCCAAATGTTGTGTAATATTCCATTGTGTGAATATACCACAGTTTTTCTGTTTATTAATTTTATATGCATTTAGGCTGCTTTCAACTCTTCGCTATTATGAATAACAAAGCAATAAATATGGGTGTGCATACATCTGTTGATTCACTGGACTGATTTCTTTAGTTTGTATTTCAGTAGCAGGATAGCTGCTACTCTCAACTAGAGAAAGTGACAGACAACATTCCATAATGGTACTATTTTACGTTCCCACCAATAGTGAAGGAGACTTCCGGTCTCTCCACAACCTCATCAGTATTTGCTGCTGTGATGAACTATGCTATTGTTGCTGAACTGAGATGATATTTGCATCTCTTTGGCCTATTGGGATTTTTAATTTGTTGGCCATCTGAATTTCTTCTTTGGTGAAGTATCTATTTATGGCTTTCGCCCATTTTGCGAATTGTTTGGCTTTTTATTGTTGAGGTGCTGGAGTATTCTAAGTATTTGTCTTTTAGGTTTTTATATTTTTTGAGTATGATTTTTCATAAAATTCCATTATTAACCTTTTTTCTTTCAGTTGGTTCTATTGTAACTTTATTTCTTACATGATTATTTGTGTCTTTTTTTTGGTTAGCTTTGTTAGTGGTTGGTTGTTTTTATCGAACTTTTTAAAGAACCAGTTGTTGATTTTGTTGATAATTTCAATTGCTTTCTGTTTGTTATTTTATTTCTTTATGCCCTAATTTTCTATTTTCTTTTGTTTCAGAGATTGCTAGGTTTTCTTGATGTTCTTCTTTTATTTGTTAGAGATGTTGGATTAAATAATCACTTTTTGTTCTTTCTTCTCTTTTGATATGTTTGCTTATTGCTATGAATTTACCTCTAAGTATTGCTTTGACTATGAACCAGAGGTTTGGTAATTTATGTTTTCATCTTCATTTGTTTCAAGAAACTTTTTTTAATTTCATTTTTTATTTCTCCTATTACTCATAATCAATCAAGGTGTTACTTTGTTTTCAGATGCATGATTTCTTTCTCCTTTATGCTTTTGTTGTCGATTCCTAATTTTGTGGTATTGTGGTCTGAGAAATGCTTTGTATTATTCAGATGTTTTTAAATTTATTGAGGTTTGCTTTGAGACCTAAAATATGATCTATTCTGGAAAATGTTTTACATGTACTGGAGAAAATGTACACAAGCTTTGTAGGGTATGTGTCCATATATATCTATGAGATCAAGTTGGTTGCTTGTATAGTTAAATTTTTTAGCAACTCTGTTGAGTTTCCTTCTGATTTTCTGTCTTTTCTTACCAGAGGAGTATTGAAGTTTCCAAGTACTATTTTGGTGTTGTCTATTTTTTTAAAATTCTTCTAACAATTACTCTATCATTCAGTGCATGGATACATATTAAGGTCGTATTCTCTTGTTCTATTGACACTTTAAGCATTATAAAGTTTTCTCTCTTGCCCTTTGTGATGGTTTTGACTCTGAAATCCCTTTTATCAGAGATTTATATTGCTATACTTTTTTTTTCTTCTGGTTGCCATTTGTTTAGTGTATTTTTTCCTACCTTTTGATTTTTATGGTTTTTTTTTGTCTGTCTTTTCAAGTGTTTATTTTGTAGACAGCATATTGATGTGTTTGTTTGCTTGTTGTGGGGTTTTTTGGTTGGATTTTTGTTTTGTTTTGTTCTATTTTTCAATCCAATCTGTTATTCTTTTTCTCTTTCTTTGTGCATCTAAACCGTTCACATTCAGTATGATTATTGAGAAGGTGAAGTTTTATTGCTGTCATTTTGTGGGGTTTTGCTGTTGTTTACTTTGATCTATCCACCTTCTCTGTGAGAAGGACTTCATTCAGTATTTCCTGCAATACTGGTCTTGTTTTTATAAATTTTCTTAGTTTCTGCTTTTCTGAGACTGTCTTGATCTCTTCATCATATTTGATGACAGTTTTTCTGAGTGCAGTATTCTTAGTCAGCTGTTGTGTTCTTTGAGTGTTTGATACATGCCATTCTATTCTCTTCTTGCTCTCATGGTTTTGGTTGATAAATTGTCATTTAATTTTTTTTTTTTTTTTTTGCTTTTTATAATAGGTTATTCTTCTTTTTTTTTTTTTCTTAGCTGCTTTCAGAATTTTCTCTTTGTCTTTGATTCTGACAAATATGACTATGATATGTATTGGTGTTTTTCTTTTGGGATCTATTCTATATGGATTATCTCCGTTTCTTTGATGTATATTCCCTTGTTCTTCATGATATCTGAAAAGTTTTCCTCTACTAACAGTTCCATAACTTTCTCAGTGCTTTTCACCCTTCTTCCTGTTCTAGAATTTAAATTATAGTCATGTTATTCCTCTTGATATTTTTTCACATAATTTTTAGACCTTCTTCATTTTCCCTCTTTTTGCTCTAGCGTATCAACGCTGAGAGCTCTATCTTCTGTTTTGCTAATTTTGTGCTTCCTTTCTTCAATTCTGCTCATCTGTCCCTCCAATATATTGACAGCTTCTGAGATGCTGGCCCTAATGTTTTGGATTGCTAATTTTCGGGATTTTTTCTGGGATTTGCAATGCTTTATTGCTTTGATATTCATTGCCTTAAATAGTTTTTAAGTTTTTCTTGACTTTGGCTTATAGAATCCTGTTCTTTTGCATTATGTGGCAAAATTTTTTAGTAGACTTTCTGGCTTCATGAATCCATTGATTCTGTGGTTTTTATCTCTTTTTGGAGGTGATACCTTGCTTTGGTTTTGTGTAAAATGTGAGGTAGCCTGCTTCTTCAATGTCATTGCTGTAATGAGTGTTTCTTGACTGGAGGCCTACCATATCCTGGGTCTGACATCCTTCACTGGGGAGCTCAATGCTCGAGAGTAGTCCTCTCTAGTCTCTGGGCCCATGGGAAGATTTACCTTAGTTGGGGAGCACAAAACCAGGAAGTAAGGGAATGACAACATATTCTGCTGGTTGTCCTTCTTCTCTGGCCTTTGGCAGAGTTTGCTGGTGCTGAGGAGCTCACTGTGAAGGAAACTTGCTCTGCATCTGGTTTTTCTTTTCTGGTACCCAAATTGCTAGGAAAATTTGCCTTGGTTGGGGAACCCGTCAGAAAGGGACCTGGAGGAGAACATGTCCTGATTCTATTCCTTCCTTTCTGGTTTGTGGTAAAGTTCTCTGTGACTGCAGAGCCCAACAACAAAGGAATTCACTCTGCCTTTGTCCCTGGGCTGGCTAAAAAGTTCAGCCTGGTTGGGAGCTCACATGGAGAACTCATCCTGCTTCTGTTCCTTTCTCTCTGGTCCCAGGCAAAGTTCTCTGTGGCTGTGGAGCCCACAGAGAATGGAACAAACTCTGACTCCTGTGGCTGCTGGTAAGATCATCTCAGCTGGGAAGCCCATTGAAAAGTGAACTGGAGGAGAACTCACCCTGCTTCTGTTTCTTTCTCTCTGTTCATCAGCAACATTTTCTGTGGCAGTGAACCCCACTGGGAAGGGAATTAGCTCTACCTCTGTTCTATAGCTGGTAAATATTGATCCTTTTGAATTGTAGAGTTGGTGACAATGAATTCAATGTAGACAAGCCAAAAGAATAAAAACAAAATCTATCTTGAAGGCACTGCAACTAGGGTGCCCATCAGAGGTAAGGATGGTGAAAATTTTTCTCATATTCTTTTAAGTATAGTGTGAGAGGTGCAGTCAATGGAACAATGAATGACATTATGGGGAAAGTAATAGAGTATCTGCAAAAGAGAAGAAAACTCTCAATGAGATGGATTGACAATATAACTACAGCAATGGACTTGAGCATGACAGATTCTGAAGATGGCTCAGGATAAGGCAGTCAGTCTTTTGATGGTCCAAACTCTAAAGTGTGGATACTGTGATACGAGTTGAAATATAATTGAAGGTTCCTGATGATAACAGGAACACATATAGTCAAGACACTCTTTGTTTTAACTGTTATTGTTATTTGAGTGAATATTTTATGAACTAACTGTGTCTCCATGAAACAATTCTTACCTTTTGTTTCTTTTTAAATTTTTTAAATTTTATACTGTACATTTTGTTTTTTGACAATGTTTACAATCCTTCCATTGTAACTATACTTCTTCTTGTGATTCCTGTTTCCATTTATCCTATTTCTTATTCCTGCCAGCCTTCTGAGCTTTATCTCTGTGTAAATGTCAGTCTTTTCATCTTGCATAGTTGATTTTTTAAGAGACTATTCCTCTTTATTATGTATAACAATTATCGTTGCTGGTAATTATTATTGTTAGCAATTTTTACTAATTAGTAATTTATAATTACTAATAACCTAGTATCCCTCACTGCTATTAATTTGGAAATTTATTTTACCTTAAGGTTGGAATGTCTCAAGAGTTCCACCAATCTCTCTCAGACTAGTTAAGCTATAATTTTCTAAAAACTTTTAGTTTTATTAAACATTTTTCTTCCACTCATCAAGGACCTTATATCATATATACTCTCAGAGTGTTTAACAGTAGTATCTGAGTCATTATCTAATTCTTCTGTTCTCAAGATTATGAAGACTAATGATTGCATAGTCCATTAGTCTTTATGGCTAGTGATATTTTATTTTCTTTGCTAAGACAAGGCAGTATAGTGGTCTTTAAACTTAGAAACTCAACAATTTTGCTTTTCTTGTCAGCCTATGCATTACTGTCCTCAGTATAAAACAGAGTCTGAGACATATCTTATATGAAGGCACTTTAATTTAGGATGTGCTCTTAGACACCGCAAGTGAAAGACTGTGTAAGGCTCAAGACCGACCACTATGTTCAGAGTAAAAGCAATGTTTTGTTCCTTCACTGGATCAAGCACACCCAAAATGCAATTGCATTGGGACAGTTGTACCACTTCAATAAGCAGCTTATGAAGGTGAAGTTAGAGTGGGATACAGAGGTACCAAGTGGGGAGATGTATTTGGTGGAAGCTTTAAATGATGGTAGATCTTTCTATACTTTAATGGTTCCAGGAACAGTTCCAATTCACAGGTCCTATGGCGTGGAGTGTGTGGTATATGGTATGTGATAATAATAAAATATACAAAAAGAGGGAGGATCTGTGGTTGTAAAGGGTCCTAGACATCTACATTCAGGTTCTCAGACATCTCAGACTAGAAAAATAAAATACAGAAGGTATAAAAACCCCATAAAAAGGTTTCCTTTTTAATCTGGTCATATCGGTGGTATATCTGAGATGTAATTACATTATGAGTCTCTGAGGGTTTATATAAACTACAATTCTGAATTGTGTTTTTGAAAGGTAAAAATCAGGATGCTTATTCTCTGCCTTCGTCTTTTCATTGATAAAGGGTTGTTTCATAGGTCGTCATGCTACCAATTAGGGTCCTATAGGTATCCATAGTCAGATATCCTCCTTACTGGTGTTATGGTAAAACAAATACCATAAGAGCATGAGTTTAAAGAACAGAAATGTATTTATTTCATGATTCATGAGGCAAGCAGCCATATTAGGGTTTTGGTTATGATTATTCTTTCTTTGTAGATACTCTCATCACACATACATAAATATAAGTATTTTTAGATACCAAAAGTATTTGAAGTGAGTTGGACTTCTTCTATACTTGAAATGTCAAAGCTTTAAGAAAGCAAAATCAGATAAGGGTAAGCTGCTCTAGAAAGTGTTTTCTGTCATTTTGTGTTTTATGCTACAATAACAATTGCTATAAGTTCCAATCAAATTATTGTTGATTTGGGATTAAATTAAATCTACCAAATGGCCATCTTAATTCAGGGAAGTTCCCTTTATGATGAAAACATTTTCTAAATAGAAAGATTTTTAAAAATAATTTCTTTCATTGTATATTGTCTATTTGTTGTTTCTTGGTGTGTGCAATGAATCTCCAGATATGGCCTTTCTAACAAGCAATCAATCCCTGGTACCATGACTTCTCTTAAATCCTGCTTGAACTTCTGGCGGTTTCATATCTGTGTTCTGTTCCAGCCATTTTTTAATAATCTTCAACAGTATTTTGCTTGCATATGATATTAATGATATTGTTTGATCCTTTCCACAGTGTGTTGGGTCACCTTTCTTGGGAATGGGAACAAATATGGACCTCTTCTAATCCATTGACCAGATAGTTGTTCTTCATATTTCCTCACATAGACTATTGAACTCATGCAAGGCTGCACCTGTTAATTGAAATAAGTGAATTGATATCCCATAGATTCCTGGGGCCTTAATTTTTGCCAATGCTTTCAATGCAGTTTCTATATATTCCTTCATTACCACTGGTTTTGTTCATATGATAGTACCTGAAATTTTCCAATATCAATCATTTCTTTCTGGTACAGTGATTCTGTGTATTCCTTCCATCTTCTTTTGATGCTTCCTGGGTCATTCAATATATTGCCCATGGCATCTTTCAATATTGTGACACAAGGCTTAATTTGAAAGTAAAGAATACTGGAATAATATGTATTTAGCTTTTTTGATTATGCAAGGACATTTGACTGTGTGGATTATAACAAGATGTGGCTGACATTGAGAAGAATGGGAATCCCAGAGCACTTAATTGTGCTCATGTGGAACCTATACGTGAACCAGGAGGCTACTGTGTGAACAGAGCAGAAGAACATTGCATGGTTTAAAATTGAGAAGGAACTGTATCAGGGTTGTATTCTCTTTCCATTCCTATTCAATCTGTATGCTGAGCATATTATCTGAGAAGCTGGGCTTTATGAAGAGCGGCATCAGGATTGGAGGGAGACTCATCAATAACCTGTGTTATGCAGATGACACAACCTTACTTGTTGAAAGTGAGGAGGACTTGAAGCACTTGTTGCTGAAGATCAAGGAATGCAGCCTTAATTCAATATGGAGTGAATCTTGATATAAAGATAATAAAGATTCTTACCACTGGACCAATAGGCAGTGTCATGATGAATGGAGAGAAGATTGAAACTCAACAGCTTCAACTTGCTTGGATCCACAATTAACACCCTTTGTACTAGCTGTCAGAAAATAAGGAGACACAAAGCACTGGTAAAATCTGCAATTAGGAACCTCTCCAAATTATTGAGGAGTAATGATGCCAGTTTGAGGACTAAGGTGTGTCTGATTCAGGCCATGATATTTCTGATTACTAGCTATGCATCTGAGATCTGGCCAGTGAATAAGAATGACAGAAAAGAATTGACGCTTTTGAGCTTTGGTGTTGGAGAAGAGCACTGAACATCCCATGGACGACCAAGAGACTGAACACGTATGTCTTGAAGAGAGTATAGCCAGAGTGTTTTTTGGAGGAAAAAATTATGAGACTTTGCCTCACACACTTTGGGAATGTTGCTAGGAGGTACTATTCCTTGGAGAAAGACATGATGCTGGGAAGGGTGGAGGGTCGACAAAGGAGAGAAAGACCTTCAGATAGGTGGATTGACGTGGTGGCTGCTGCAATGGGCTCTTGGATGTCAGGAATTGTGAAGATGATGCAGACTAGGACAGAGTTCTAATCTTTTGTTCATAGGGCTACTATGAGTCCTACTTGACTCAATAGCACCTAACAACAAGAAGTCTTTCTCTCACACAAAAAATTGGATGTAAATATACAAATAAAGTGTTTGTGGTCAGCCAAAAGGATTAGACAGCTCAATGCTAATTTAAATAAACCCTATGGAATCTGTGCTTGATAAGGTATGTGTCAAGTAGGCTGTGAATCAGAAGTTAGGTAAATAATTGTATAATTTGGCACTTGTATAATGATGTAAGCATTCTTCATTTTGAGATGTTCCTCTATGCTTGTGGTTATAATCTTATTTGGAAGTGAATTCTGTGTTGTGTTAATGAAACAAGGTTAGGGTGGAATTTTATCTTGAATCACCACCTCAGCAGAGGGCATGACTGAAGTTATCACCCTTATTCCAATCACTACTCTTCATGCCCTTCAAATAAAGGAAATGACTTTAAGAGTATAGTTTACTTCTCATATAAATAAATGTCCTGGAAGTGTTATTTTTCTTGATCTGGAGCCTACATTCAGCTTGTTATAATTAGACTCCCTGCCTCTTAGAACTTGAGCTAGCAACCTACAATCTAATCTGATTGTTCAGTTTCTATTCTCTTTTAAGCTAGTAATCTATCATCTGACCAGCTGATTTGCCTTTGTAATCTGCAACTTCACGAGTTAGGAGAAGTCTTTAATTTTTGCTTAACTGTGTGAACCATTTCCTTGATAATTTGTGGATTCTGTGTGATGTTGTTGTGAACTATGAAATCCATAGACAAAAATGAGGGTACCAAGGAGAGAAACAGTAGTTGATGTTAGAGACGATGGAATAGTACAGTAGTTTGGAAAAGCTGAACCTTAAGAACCAATACAATGCTGTTTCTTCTAAAATAAATTACTCATGCTTTTCAATTTTCTATAAACAAACACAGACAAATGGACACACTAATTATTATCTCTACAGGATGAAGTGAACTGAGCTGTGAGGGTCTCAAGGATGAGAAAAAGGCAGAACTAGGGTTTTATATCCAGACCTGTTTATGTCTGAAGGTCTGTTCTTTGTCTTACACCTGGCCTCTTGTCACACACCTTGAATTCATCTGTCTTGAAATCAGGCGTAGTGAACCCACAGCACTTCATCATCTTATGTAACCACCTGAAGTGGAGGGTGAGCCATCTGCTTGGAAACCAACATATTTGAGCCCCATAAGGCAAGGGGTTGGCAGAGAACAGAAGGATTATGACACTGCCATTTGGCATTTCTGACTTACTCTGCATTTAGCAAATAAAAATGTGTAGCCCAACATGTTGATTTCACAAGCCTGCCATTAGCATTCATTCTGAAATAAGCGTGGTCAGGGACATTGTGTGCAGCATAAGGGATCCTTGTTTTAGCTGATGATGTCAGGCAGCGAAGAGTGTTTACTCCTACCCACTGAAGCACTAGCTCACAAGTGACTTCACGAAGTATACTTCAGTATTGAAGCTCACGAGGGAGAAAAACATGTGCAGGAGGAAAACTTGGAATTTATATTAAAGACATGAACTGACAGGTTTATTTTAAAGAGTAATACAGGGCAGTGGTTTTAAAATAAGGTTGACCATTCGAATTCACCCAAACACGGATCCCCCAACCCACTTTAATGAAGAGTATTCAAGGTCAAGACTAGGTTACCTGTATATTAAAAGTTTCTTGTGGTTATTCAAATGATAAGCCTCTGTTTAAAGAGTGGCTAAAGAATTTTTATTTTTACTTTTTTCCCTCTCTTCTTTTTTTAATTATTACTCATTTTAATGAAAGTTTACAGAGACTTTGGATTTTCATTCATTCATTGTTGTACTTTTCTCCCTGCCCAACCTCACCTCCCAGTTCGCTCTTCTCTTTAAAAAGTAAAAGATAAATTCTAGAATTATTATACAATCCCTCCCCCCAAGTCCATTCCACTATGCAGCCTTTGTTTTGGACTTCTGTCATCACAATACATAATCATATATCCCTTTTAAACAGTTTTCTCCCTCATCTATTTCAATGTAATGAATATAATTTATCCCATCTTTCTCTTTCTCCCCCCAACCCTGATGTAAATCCCGTTTTTCAACAATGGCACTATGCAGTATTTGTCCTTTGGAGACTGAGATATTTCACTCATTTGGCAGCTAATATATGGACAGCTTCATATATATTTTTATTTGAATAAAGTTTTGAAGAATAAGCTTACAGTGTTTAATAGTATAGTTCATAAATGCTTAAAAACAATTGATATATTAACCAGAATTCTTTGTTAGTAGTCATTTAGAAAAGCAAAACCAAAAACCTAGAAGGAAACAGCGTTTGTACCTAGTGCTGAAACAATAGGAAGAAAAAGTAAAGTTTAATGGAGATCCCATAGAACTGGGACTGAAGAATTCAAGGACAGTTACCAACTACCTGGTTTAGTACTATTGTCCCATAAGCTTGAAGGAAGGACTTCAAGTAGCTGTGTAATCTCTAAGGACAGGTTACTGCTCAATTATCACTGTCATCTAAAAATGCCCTGTGAAACAGCCCTGTAGATGTCATATTCAAACAAGTAAGAATGGCACTGTCTAGCTAACAACTATTATCAATTAAATTCTACCCATTCTCCTGCAGCCTCAAATATTTTGAGATTATGAATCTTCTACCCCTGGATATAATGTAATGTAGTGCAATTTAATGTAATGCAATGTTTTCATATATAATATAGTGTAGGGAATCAATTGAAATCATACAAATATAAGGTAGATCCAAAATCTAAGACACATGGGCAAAGGATACCATGAGAGGACTGTTAGTGAATTAAAGAATGCCTGGGCTACTAAAAATACATCTACACATCTGAAACCTTGATTTTAACCTCTACTGTTGTTGTTGTTGTTGTTATGCATCTGTAGAAGGATGAAAAAATAAATTTCTGTTCTTTAGAGTCATCATTAGTCATTTTGGGTTTATAGCAGTTAAAGGAAACTGAGATCCAGGTGCTAATACCTGTGAAAAGTATAATGAAACTCTCATTGTTGTTCTTTTGTTGTGAAATCAGCTAAGAGTCATAGCAACCCTGTGGACAATAGCTCTGAACCCTGACCTTTCTTGAGCAAATCTCATTGTCTCTGACACACCTTCCCCCCATTGCCAGTCACTGTGTCAGTCTATCTCATCTAGGGTCTTCCTATCCTGTGCTGTCCCTTTCTATCATTCAA
>NW_006399981.1:4606085-4607951 GCF_000299155.1 Elephantulus edwardii
TACTTCAATTGGTATACCATCTATTCCTGGGGCCTTATTTTTTGCTATTTCCTTCAAAGCAGCTTGAACTTCTTCCTTCATCACCATAGGCTCAAAATTTGGTGGATGAAGGAAGAGGAGTAAAGGAAATGAGGAAGATCTTGTGGGTATCTGGAAAGACAGGGTAATTATGAGCATAGTTTAATGGTGATTGATTTTATCACACATAATGAAAGAGAATGATTGTATGAAACACAATGTTCATGAAGAATTGTGTGAAACACAGTGTATACGAACTTTGTATGCAAACCAATGTAAAATTTAAAAAACAAACAGAATCTATCCAATCCTATGTAAAAGAAAATTAAATGTCTGATTTTGTGTAATCTATAACATTGTTGCTGTATTTGTGTCACCACATCTTGTCAGTGTTTTTCTTTTTCACCAACCCTCTACTTTTTCAAGCATGATATCCTTCTCCAAGGACTAGTCCATTCTCACATTATGCCCAAAGTGTGTAAGACAAAGTTTTATTATCCTAACTTTTTTCCATATCTTTCTCTTTCTACATTTTAATATTTTTAAAATTTTATACATGTATGAAGTTTAAGACATTAGTTTTATAACATTTTTCATTAAAAAAATAGCAGTTCTTTGCTCATTCATGTGTGCCTTCTTTACCTCTTATGACATTTTTATATTTTATTTTCTTCTTTTTATTATTGCTTTGCATACAATAATTACTTACATTGTGTTTAAGTCATATCCATGTGTTTTATACTATCTTTCATTTCTATTGTTTCATATAATCATTTACCTACATTGTAGTTTGTTAGTTCTCCACTTGGTGACTTTTTTTTTAGTTTGTTTTTATTTTACATTGGCATACATACAAAATTTATATGCATTGTTTCATTCATGTACATTGTATTTCATACATTTCTTCATTCACATTGTGTTTCACATGATCATTTCCGTATATTACATTTTATAAAATAACTATTGATCTATGCCCATCTTTTCAGGCCCCTAATTCCTTCACTTACTTCATCTACACACCAAAATCTGCAACCCCATAAATTCTTCCTCTACTGTCAGTCCCCCCATCCATTCTTCTTCCCTCTTTGTACTTTTATACACATTTCATTGATTGTTGTTTTTTTATGTTCTGTACCACTGAGTCTTAAGCAGTATTTGTTCTTATGAGACTTAATTTACGCGTAAAATGCACTCAGCCTCTCCTATGTGGTATAGTATTTTTCACAATTATTGTTCCTGAGCTCTGCATAGTATTACATGGTGTGAATGTGTTACAGTTTATCAATCTGTTTGTTTGTGGACATTTAAACCATTTCCATTTTCTTGCTATCGTGAATAACCCTGCTATGAACTTTGGTGAAGAAATCTTCATCTGTATCTTATTTTTATTTTCCTCAGGGTAAACCCCTAACAGTTGAGTAGCTGGGTCATGTGAAATGTCTATTTTCAGTTTTTTTAGGAAACACCAAGCATGGTTGCACTATTTTACAAGCCCACCAACAGGGTGTTAGAGTTCTATTTCTCTACTTCCTCACCAAAATGTATTGTTTGCTGTCCTGCTAAACTTTACCACTGCTATTGGGGTGAAAGGGTATCTCATTCTGGTTTTTATTTGCATCTCTTTTATTGCCAATGATTTTGAGCATTTCTTCGTATGTCTGTTGACCATCCAAATGTCTTCCTCTGTGAAGAGTCTTTTCATGCCTTTTGCCCATTTTGTAATTGGGTTAGCAGTTTTGGTTTTTTGTTTTGCTTTGTTTGGTTTTTTTCTGGAGGTACTTTAGGATTCTGTAAACTTTCATTATGAGACCATTGTCTGAGATGGCATTCCCAAATATATTTTCCCAG
>NW_006399981.1:4609316-4637247 GCF_000299155.1 Elephantulus edwardii
GGTGAGATTGGAATTCTCATACTCTGTCGATAGGCTTTTGGTAGGATTGTTATTTTCATTAAATTGAGTCTTGTTTTCCATTCACAGGCAAAATTTTTTTCCAGTGCTCTTCTCTAATGCCACAGCTCAACAGCATGAAAATTCTCTACCTAGCTTGATGCTCCTCCTACTTACTTTATTAAAAATAGTAAATATTTCATTATGCTGTCTTTTTGTATAAGGATTGCAACTGATAACAGGAGATAATAAAAAAAGATGTTGGGACAGATAAAAATGTGTTGAAGCACACAGAATGTCCTGCTTAGTATGAGAGAGCTCTAGAAATAGGTAGAACGAGAAGTGGTTATTTTGGACAATTCAATTTGATAAACATATTATGTGAGAACCAGAACTCTAAGAATGTGAAGATGAGGGTCCCACCTTTAAATAAACATTTCTTAAAGCTTTTTACATGTGGATCTGACTTTGCACTAAATTCTTCCAGTGAATAGTTATTTAAAATATTTGCACAATTTCTTTAAACCTTTAATCTAATGTCTATGAAATAGAAATTATGTTTATATCTGTTTTACCATATTTTTATGAATAAATGCTTTTTTAAAACAGATTCTTATTTAATTAACTTTAATGAAAGTTTACGGATACTTTGGATTTCCATTCATTCATTGCTATACTTTTCTCCCTGCCCACTCCTCCCCCCCAATTCACTCTTCTCTTTGAAAAGTAAAAGAAAAATTCTTTCATTGTTATATAATCCCTCCCCCGAGGTCCACTTCATGTGCAGCCTTCGTTTTGGACTCCTGTCATGACAATAATATTTAATCATACATCCCTTTTAAACAGTTCTCTCCCTCATCTGTTTCAGAATAGTATACATTATTTATCTCTTCTTTCTTAGTCTCCAACCCTGATGTCAGTCCCATTTTACAACAGTGCCATTATGCAGCAATTGAGATCTTTCACTCAGCATAATGTCCTCCAACATCACCCATTTTGTAAAATATTTCATGAGTTCCTTGTTTTTCAATGCAGTGTAGTATTGCATTGTGTGAATATATCAGAGCTTCTTTATCTATTCATTTATTAATGGGCATTTTGGTTGTTTCCAGCTATTTGCTATTGTAAACAAAATCACAGTAAACATGGGTGTGCATATATGTGCTTGGGTGGCAGTTCTGGTTCTTTTTTTAAAAAAAAAATTATAATTATTGATTTGAATGAAAGTTTGCAGAGACTGAGGATTTCCATTCATTCATTGTTGCACTTTTCTCCCTGCCCACCCCTCCCTCTGAACAATCCACTCTTCTCTTTTTAAAAGAAAAATTCTTTCATTGTTATATAATCCCTTCCCCCAAGTCCACTCCACTATGAAGCCTTCATTCTGGACTCCTGTCATGACAGTAATACATAGTCACACATGGGTGTACATATATCTGCCTGGGTGACAGTTATGGTTTCTTTAGGGTATATTCCCAGTAGAGGACTTGCTGGGTCAAATGGTATTTCTATTTGCAACTTTTTGAGAAAGTGTCATACAGCCTTCCATAGTGGTTGCACCATTTTACACTCCCACCAACGGTAAATAAGGGTTCCAGTTTCTCCACAACTTTGCCAGCATTTGTTGCTTGCTGTCCTGTCAAATTTTGCTATTCTTATGGGAGTGAGAGGATATCTCACAGTCGTTTTGATTTGCATCTCTCTTAAAGCTAGGGATTTTAAACATTTCTTCATGTGTTTGTTGACCATCTGAATGGCCTTTTTGCTAGAGTGTCTGTTCATATCCTGTGACCATTTTTCAAGTGAGTTATTTACCTTTATCTTCTTGTGGTGCTCGAGTATTTTATAAATTCTAGCTATAAGTCCCTGTCTAGCATGACATTACCAAATACTTTTTCCCCAGTCTGTGGCTTCCCTTTTTACCCTGTTGGAGAAGTTCTTGGATATGCATAGGGATTTGATTCTTAGAAGGTTCTACAATATTTTTCAAATCTTAAATGAGACATTTTATATAAAATGGCCAGCACTATGTAAGACAAATATAAAATATTCAATAAATTTTAAGTATTTCTATTATTATTATTACTGTGTGATCAGAATTATTATTAAAGAAAATATACAGACAGCTAAAAGCAGCTTAAGGGTATAGTAATTAAGCTCTCAGGAATTGCTGACTAAAACATCAAGGATCCAAATGAACTAGAAAGTCTAAGGGAGAAAGATGTGGCATTCTTCTACAAAATTTTTACCCTTGAAAAGAGTTTGAGGAAACACTACCTTGACCTGTAAGGTTGTTATCAGTCATGACTGACTTGATGGCAGTGGATTTTTTTTTAAATTTTATTTTACAGGCATTTTGAATTTAGTAGGTGTTCCACAGGACAAAGATAAGGCAGTTTCCTCCCTTTAATAGTTGTAGACTTAAAAGTGGTGGAGGATCTTTATGTGTCAGAATCAACTGAATAGTGGCAAGTATATTTCAGATTTTAGAAAATGCTAGAAATGCACTAGGGTTGTGAATTTAAAATAGAGGAAATGTGTGGGACTTCCCTAAAATGATAGTGCATTTAGCAAAATTATTGAAACAAGATTCACGCTCAAGATAAAGAAGCGAATCAAAGCAGAATGAAATCAATAGAAACATTAAGTATTTGAGAGATGGACAGATTGACCTACTTTGGTTTTGTAGAAGGTTAGGTGTACATAACATAATAATAATTATGAAATTAATTAATACCTTGGTAGTTACTCCAAGTTTGAATCCAGAAAAATTTCCCAAAGGTATATGGCTCACCTCCACCAGCTGCTCTGCAGAAGGATGGGCAATTTCCTCCCATGCAATTGACTGCCTCTGAAAATCCACTGGAGGTCAACTATGGATTGGTTCTGACTTGACAGTACTCAACAACAAATGACTTATATTAATTTTACAGTACTCTCCACTCTGTTGTTGTTAGGTGCCCTCTAGCAACCCTATGAACAACAGATCTGGATCCATCCTATACTGTACCATTCCCACACTTCTTGGCACACTAGAGTCAATTGTGGCAGTCACTGTGTCAAAACTACCTGATTTAGTGTCTTCCTGAAATATAATGTTGTATGTGATCGGTGTTATCCATATGCATACAAGGAAGACCTATTAATATGATTATTATTCAAATATATGCTCCTACATCTAGAGCCAAAGAGGATGATATTGAAATTTTTAGCAGATCTTGCAGTCTAAAATGGACCAGACATGCCATTAAGATGCATCAAAGATAATCAGTGACTGGAATACAAAAGTTGGAAACAACAAAGAAGGAATAGTAGTTGGAAAACATGGGCTTGATGAATAAATGAGGCTGGAAATAGAATGATCAAATTTTATATTTTTTAGTAATTTATTCATTACAAATACCTTTTTAAAAAAACATAAATGATAATTTTACACATAGACCTCACCTGATGGGCTGCATAGGAATCAGATTAACTACATTTGGGGAAGGAATTGTTGGAGAAGCTCAATATCATCAGAAAAAACTAAGCCAAGGGCCGACTGTGGGTCAGAAGATCGATTATTCATGTGCAAGTTCAAAGTGAAGCTAAAGAAAATGAAAATAATCCATGAGAACCAAAATATGGTCTTGAATCTACTCCATTTTAATTTCAAATTCATTTTAGGAATAGATTTGAAACACTGAACACCAATGATCAAAGATTAGGTGAACTGTGGGATTGTTGTTATGTGTCATCAAGTCACTTGCAACTCATAGTGACCCTATGTACAAGAGCCCTGAACCCTGCTCTATCCTGGGCCAACCTCACTGTCTCTGACACATCCACTCCCATTACCTTAATCACTGAATCGATCCATCTAATCAAGGGTCTTCCTCTCTTGCACTATTCCTCCACCCTCCCAGACATGATGTACCTCTCAAAGGACTGCTATACCTCCTTGAAACATGTCCAAAGTATGTTAGACTGAGCCTTTGAATCCTTGCCTCCAAGGAGCCACCTGATTTAACCCTTTCCAGGATGAATCTGTTTGACTAAAAACATTTAAGCTTCGAGTTGCAATATTGAAAGATATTATGGGTAGTATATTGAATGATCCAGGAAGCATCATCAGAAGATAGAAAGCAATACACAGAGTCACTGTACAAAAAAGGAATTACTGATATTGAAAAATTTCAAGAAGTACCATATGAGCAGGAGCCAATGATAATAAAGGAAGAAGTAGAAGCTGCGTTAAAGACATTGACATAAGAAAAGGCCTCAGGAATGTATGGGATACCAATTGACTTGTTTCAATTAATATATGCAGCCCTGGATGTGCTCACCAGTCTATGCCAGGAAATTTGGAGGGCACTTGTCTGGCCAAATATTGGAAGAGATCCATATTTGTTCCCATTCCCAAGAAAGGTATTTCAAGAGAATATGCAAAACTATAGAATAATATCATTAATATCACATGTAAGCAAAACACTGGTGAAGGCCATTCAAAAACGGCTAGAACAGTACATAGATAGAGAACTTCTAGAAGATTAAGCAGAATTTAGAAAAGGCTGTGACACCAGGAATACTTATTCCTGGTATCAGATGTTTCCTGGATGAAAGCAAAGAATAACAGAATAATGTCTATTTGAGATTTATTGACTATGCAAAGATATTTTACTATGTGGATCATAACAAGTTCTGGCTAACATTGAGAAAAATGAGAATCTCAGAGCACTTAATTGTGCTCATGTAAAACCTATACCTAGACCAGAGGATGTTGTGCAAACAGAGCAAGGGAATCCTACCTGGTTTAAAATGAAGAAGGATGTGCTTCAGAGTTGTAGTCTCCCTATGTACTTATTCAATCAATATGCTGAACAAATTATTCTAGATAGTAGACTTTATGATGAGGAATGCAGCATCAAGATTGGAGGAAGACTCACCAATAACCTGTATTATGCAAGTGACACAACCTTGCTCTCTTGAAGTGAGGAAGACCTGAAGCACTTGTTACAGTAGAGCAAAGAATACAGCCTTCAATATGGATTGCATCACAATGTCAAGAAAACAAAGATTCTTATCACTGGACCAATAGACAACATCATGATAGATGGAGAAAAGATTGAAATTGTCAACAACTTCATTTTACTTAGAGCCACAATCAACACCCTTGCTACCATAGTCAGGAAATCAGGAGACGTATTGAACTGGGAAAGTCTGCAGTTAGGGACTTATCCAACTTATTGAAGAGAAATGATGCCAATTTGAAGACTAAGGTGAGTCTGATTTAGGCCATGGTTTTCCAATCACTTGGTATGCATCGGAGAGCTGGACAACGAATAAAGATGATATAAGAAGAATTGATGCCTTTGAGATGCAGTGTTGGAGAAGGATGCTGAATGTCTCATGGACTGCCAAAAGAACAAACACATATATCTTGGAGAAAGTGCAGCCAGAGTGCTCTTTGAAGTCAAGAATGATAAGGTTTTGCCTCACATACTTCAGGCACGTTGCTAGGAGGGATTGTTCCTTGGAGAGGGACATATACTCTCTGTTCTATACATGCTTAATTGTGGTACAGAAAAGTTAAATAATTTTCTTCAAATTACTTGGTTAGAGTTTAAAGAATGAAAGTGTAAATCTTGGTATGTTGAAGGACAATAATATCTGTGGTTAATTATCTCCTATGCTTCCTTATATCCCATTAACTGACGAAAGAACAAAGACATGTGTCTTAGAGAAAATGCAATAAGAGTGCTTGTTGGAGACAAAGATGACAAAGCTTCTTCTCTCTTTGGTCATATTGTTAGGAATGGCCAGACCTTAGAGAAGAACATCATACTCTGGAGTTTCAGTGAAAGAGAAGACCTTCAACCAGATGGACTGACACAGTGACTGTAGTAATGAACTCAAATATGTCAGAAATATTGAAGATGACACATTATTGATCTGGGTTCAGATCTGTTGTTTATAGGGTTGCTGTGAGTCATTCTCAACTTGATGGCATCTAACAGCAACATCAACACTTTCTAAAAGCTTGCTGGTTTTTGAGCAAATTCAAGGGTGAAGGAAATACCCCAGCTAGGATTTATCAGGTCAGGAGCTGAGAAAATATGGCACAAGTAGGTCTGATAATTGAAATTTTTTTTGCCAAGAGCACAATCCACAACATTTCTGAAATAGAGAGTGATAAAAATCTAGATTCATACAAAGGGTTAGATAAGTTTTATTTTATTAAAAGAATTATATTGCAGCAGTTCACTTTTAAGTTGGGATTTTTAATACCCTGAACCATGAAAGCAAAGTTCCATATGTAATTTAACTAGAGAGGAAGGTAACCCTCATAAACCAAAGTTAAAGAAGATTGTTTGAGGGTGGAGCAAACACTAAGAAGTTTGAATTAAGAGCATACTGTTATGATGGCAATAAAATGTGCATACATGTGGTAGTTGCGGGTGAGGCAGAAGGTAAAATTCCAAGGTGAAAACCAAAAATAAGGTGTGGATGTTGTTAATGAGGGCTGAAATGTATTGACTTTGAAATAATGAATCCAAACTAGAAAACTAGAATCTGTAATACCTGAGTAAAAGGAAACTTGAGAGGTAGACTATATTTCTACTATCTTTATTGTGTTTATCTTACAGACACAAAAGTCAAGATCTTCTCATTTTTTCTCCCTCTTACAACCCCCATCCTCCAGCATACATGCGCTTTTTCTCTCTCTGTTTCGCCCTGAATGACATATTCTCAGTAACCACATATTCAAAGCAAGACCAGGCATTAATTAGCAGAATAGAAGCATGGACAAAGAAAAGAATTCCTGAAAAATCAGACTTCAATTTGTGTGCATGCATGTCAAAGTAAAATTCTATTTTAAAAAAAGTTTTGAAGGTAACTGAAGCTTTGGATGTATTCAGATAACACAGAAGGGGAAAAATAAGCAAGGAAGCAAACAATATGATTCAGGGCATCCTGCTGGTGATACAGAAAATTCTGATTCGAAACTAGGGATTATTTTCAGAGGTCTTTTGACAGAGTCGACAGGCCTCAGCTGTCAGCCACTCTCCAGAGACCTTAATGAGCTCTTCCTTGTCAGGTCTTGCTGTCTAAACAAGAAATTGCTAGTCTCTCTATCTGTCACCCCATACTGAGTGTGCCTACCTTTGCTTATGCATAGGATAAATTATTATTTAATGCAAACACTTGTTCAGGTTGATCAGTGGGTTGTTCCTGTCAGCCTACATCAATGTGGTCTTTAATGTGTAAATGACTCAGCAGTGGGGATTGTGTGTAAACAGGTGGTCAGAGAGTGGTTTTCTACTAACAGGCATTTTTAAAGAAGTTGTTGTACCTACATTTTCAACTCAACATTTCTTAAATTCAGATAGATGGTCCCAGTCGTTTGCTCCCCTCCCCACCCCCAGTATTATTGAATCATGTTAGTAGGCAATACGGTGGGCCTCTTAACAAAAGGATGCTGATGTAAATATATTTTATAAATTTCCACTATTAAAGATTCTTGTCTTTAAAGAGCCTGATATTTTCATTTTAATAGCCAAGAACCATTTTTTCGGCTTCTTTTGCTATACAGCTCACACATACACAAACATATGCACACATTTTATAAAAGTTAATCTCTTTTCCACTAATTTGACCATGTTGTTGTCGTTGTTGTTGTGTACCATAGAGTCAGAACAGACTCATAGTTGATCCTCTGGCGGGTTTTCAAAGGTGGCTACTTGCGTAGGAGGAGAGCTGAATGCCCGCCCTTCTCCCACTGAGCAGCTGGTGCCCTGTGCCCTCGAATGCCTTTGGGATGTTACCACGGCTTCTTGTCAGTAGGCCACCAGACCTCCACGCCTTATTTATCCATGTTAAATGTCATGTTTTCATCTTTAGCTCTACTGTTCTTTCTCATTATCTCATGGAAGTAGGAATCAGTTACACATGTATTTGATTTTTGGTCTCACTAGTTATCTATTGTTCAAATTCAGGAAAATGATTTAAACACTTAAGAGTCCTGAATTGTACATATAGGGAAAGATGAGGAAATATAAATACATATGTTCTAGGCTGCTTGTGAGTATAAAATGAGAAAGCACGCACAAAGAATTTAGTATCCTGCCTTGAGTAGAGGTTGTGCTTCATAAATATTATCCATAATCATAAACATATCTGTAAATTGCTTATTTCAATTTTTTACCTTTGCCTCTTACGTCTATTCTCTTTCATTGTCATCGAGTTGGAACTGAGGCAGCTCATTATCTATTGGGTCCCCAAGGCTATAAATTCCATCGGAGGAGATTGCCCACCTTTCTCCTTTGGAGCCAATTGTGGATTTGATTTACAAGAAAGGTACAGCCTGTAGCTTTGTGGCGTAGGCTCTCTACAGACCATGCCACCAAAGCTCTCTCTGTTGTTGTCATGTGCCGTTGAGTCGACTATGACTCATATCGAGCCTATGAATGATAGCCCTGAGCTTTATCCTATCCTGAGCCGGTCTCACCATCTCTGACACCCCTGCCCTCATTGCCACAATTGTGCTAATCCATCTCATCTGCGATCTTCCCCTTTTGTGTTTACCCTTTATGTATTTACCCTGCACGATGCCCTTCTCCAAGGACAGGTCCCTCTTGTCAGCATACCCAAAGTCTATGAGATGAATTTTCAAACACCTTACTCTCAAGGAATAACCTGGTTTCAGCCTCTCCTGGACAGAACTGTTTGTTCTCTTGGCAATTCATGGCATGGACAATACTCTTCTCCCACACCACAACTCGAAGGTATTGAGTTTATGTGCATACTAATCAAGTCCATTTTTTTCGTTCCCTTTTGTACATACTAACGGCTTCTCTACCCTCTAATATGTCATATTCACATTCAAAAATTATCTCCTTCTCTTCTTGGTTGAGAAGTGTCATTTTCTTTGATTAAAATATTACCAGACATTTTAACTAGTTTAGGAAATTTGCCTCAGATGTTTGGCAAGGGAGAAGTCATTTGCTTTATTTAAAAAAAAGAGAAAAAAAGAACACTAATATAACAGAAAACAGAATCCTAAGGCAAATTGTGTTATTCAAGGTTTTTCTACAAAAAAAAAGAAGAAAAGTGAGAGAGGAAAAGAAAAACCAGAATAGCAAGCACACAGTTTACATTTTATATCTTGGAGTTTGATGTCTTGTATAGGATTACTCTACCAATTCTCCTATGTATAGTAACTACTAACTCTGGCCAGAATTTTAAAAATAGCACTTGAGAATTAAGAAACAAAGGGAAATTCTGGAAGGAGGTTGAGACTTAATGAACAACTTGTAGGAGTGAATGGCCTAATTGTTATGTGTTTTAGCATGAGTTAGTGCTTCATGAAGTGTGCAGTAGAAGATCTATAGTCTTTCTAGATTTAAAAGTTGGTAACTCCAGAAACCAGTTTCTGGGAAAGTGAAGTAGAATAGAAAGAATGAAAGCTAGAAAAAAAGAAACTTGTAAGTGAAAGCGAATGAAAGCTAGAAAAAAAGAAACTTGTAAGTGAAAGCACGCCAGTTGAGAATAAGACCATAGAAATGATATTTTAATTGCCCCTCCAAAGACATAATTTTGCATTTGGAACCAATAAAATGAATTGCTTTCTGTGGAAAAACAACAGAGAATATACTCTAGACATTTCTACTATGCCTAGAATACAAGTAAAATTTATGTAATATGTGAATACTTGACAAAACATAAACATTCTAAAGAGAAAAGATAATGAATCAAGATCAAGTCCAAGATTAGTCTTATTTGTAAATTAAAAAACTAAAGAGTTTAAAGTAACTTTTATAAATATGTAGAAAACAATTTTTAAATACTCATGTAAAAATATGGAAGGAAAAATTCAGCAGGGAAATAGAAAGTACTATATAGACTATCAAAAAGCTATATAGAAAGTCTAAATTCAAAACTGAAATTAAATTTTCCTGTATTAGATTAATATAGACAAATTAGAACTAAGGTACACTGTATGCAGTTTTGGTCTTTCAGTCACTTGCTATGCTCCAGAGACATGAACAATGAATAAGGATGCCAGAAGAAAAAAATAATACCTTTGGACTTTGGTGATAGAGAAGAGTATTGAATATTCCATGAGCTGCCAAAAGAATAAATAGATATGTCATGGAGAAGGTGCAGAAAGTGTTCCTTGAAGTGAATAAAGTGCTTCAAGGATGTGTCCTTTCTCTATACCTTTTCAATCTATATGCAGAACAGATCATTCAGGGCTGGGCTTTATGAGGAGGAACATGGCATTAGGATTGGATGAAGACTAATCTATGTTTTGTAGATGACACAAGCTTGCTTGCCAAAACTTAGCAGGACCTTAAGTGTTTGCTGTAGAAGGTCAGGGACTATTGTCTGCAACATGAATTGAAGCTCAACATCATGAAAACAAATATTCTCACCACTGGGCCAATTGGCAGCACCATGATAAATGGAGAATAGATTGAAGTTGTTTATAATTTCACCTTGCTTCCCTCCAGGAACAACACTCTTGGCACAAGAAATCAAGAAACCAAAAGATGACTTGCATGGAAAAAAATCTACTGTCAGGGACCTCTTTAAAGTGCTAAGAGTACTGATGTTATCTTGGAACTAAAATGTACTTAATCTAGGTTGTGATCTTTGCAATTACTTGCCGTGCATCAGAGAGCTGTTCAATGCCTAAGGAGGACAGAAGAATTGATGTCTTTGGGTTATGGTTCATGAGTAGAGTGTTGAACATCCATGGACTGCCAAAAGAACAAACAGGTCTGTTTTGGAGAGGTTGAAACCAAATATCTTCTTGGAGGAAAGGATTTTTAAGCTCTGTCTCACATATTTTGGGTACATACCCAGAAGATACTAGTCCTTAGAGAAGGATATCATATTTGGAAAGGTGGAGGGATAGCCCAGGAGAGCCCAGCTGAGATGGATTGACACAGTAACTGAATAATGGGGGTATGTGTGTTGGAGTCAGTGAGACTGTCTCAGTGTAGTGTAGGGTTCAGAGCTGTTGTACTTAGGATCATTGTGATTTGCAAGTGACTTTGTGGCACAGTATAATAACAACAACAATAACAAACATAGATTATATCCTTGGGATTAATAATATGATATTGTTAGGAAAATATAACATGCATATTATTTATTCTTAATTTCTTTAAAGTAGAAAAGAACATTAAATGATATGAATAATTGTATGCAAATCAGTAAAAAAAATTACTGTCTCAAGGAGAACCAAGATGGTGGTGGTGGAGGAAACAGTATAGAGAGCTGGAGGAGCAGTAAACTGCATAGAAATGAACCACCAGAGAGACCAACATGGCATACAGACACCAATGTGGCACAACATGGACAGTAGGAATTTGAGTCAGAACTTTTATTAAAATAATTAGTTTGGGAGTGACAGGAGCAGTGATTCGTGGACCCTGGAGGAAGCTGCTAGTCAAGCCACTGTGGGATCCACCCTCCAGGAGCAAGTGGGTTGGTGGGAATTTGACCCTTCAGGAGTGAGCAGGTCATTGGGAATTTTACTGAGTTTTCTTAAGCCCTGATGGACGCAGGGCCCTGCTTGGGTAGGGGCTTCTGGATGAGGTCTCCCCAGTGAGGTCTGCTGAGCAAGGACCACTGAGCAGGAGCTGCTGGGTCAGAGATTGACAGCTGTAATTTGAGTAGGGAATGCCACTCGTGATCACACCAGGACAAATAAAATCTGAGTGAGGTTACCACAAGTGGTTGAGCTGCCAAGATGGTTATCCAAACCCCTGTGCTGGCCCCGCACCATTCAGCTCTATACCTGTGCCTATACATCCAGTCAATCAACTTGTCTTTATTCTGGAGCACCTTGATCTGACTTAGCTACAAGAGGATACTCTCATAGCCTCTGAATTGAACCTTCCCTTGAGCCAGAAGTTCAGAAAGAAACACAGGTAGGGTAGCTGCCCCACCGATTCCTAGAACATAGTCTTCAGATCAAGAACCTATCAATGTCATAAAAGAAGCAGGCTATCTTAAACCTTACACAAGTACAGAGAAAAATGTCACCCCCAAAAGGCGACTCAGTATCAATTAATTTCCTGAAGCCAGAAAATCTGATGGAACTTTCTGACATAGAATTTAAAAGAACAATGACTGAATATTTTCAATGGGTAAAAAGACAAACTGGAAGAATTACAGGACACTATAAGCAAAAACCAGGATGAGCTTGAAAAGATAATCCAGAACAATGCAGATAAAACAAATGAGGCATTAGTGGCACTGGAAAACAAGAAATCAAGAACTGAAATATTAGATCTAATGGTTCAGATGCTGTCAACATGATGGAGGGCACATGAGTGGAGTTGAAGAGATGGAACACAAAACTAGTGAAATAGATGATGGAATTGTCACTGCTGCTCTGCTACAGCAAAAAGCAAATTCAAAAAGGAAGGGGAAAAGACGAAAACCTAAGAATAATGTGGGATACGATCAAGAGAAATAACATGTGCATCATTGGAATCCCAGAACAGGAAGTAGTAAAGGCACAGAAAAAGTTGTGGAAGAATTACTAGAGGAAAACCTCCCAGGCATAAACAAGAATGAGAAAAATATATATTCAAGAAGCTAAGTGAACATCATATAGAATAGATCCCAAAAGAAAAAAAAAACACAAATAAGGCGAATCATAGTCAAGTTTGCCAGAACCAAAGATAAGGAGAGAATTCTGAAAGTAGCGAGGGAGAAACAAAGAGTAACCTTTAAGGGAGAGCAGATAAGACTAAGTGCTGCTTTCTCAGCAGAAACTACGCGAGCAAGAAGACAGTGGAAGGCTATATATCAAACACTCAAAGAGCACAACTGTACCAAGCAATATTGTACATCAAATATGAAGAAGACATTAAGATATTCCAAGAAAAACAGAACCTAAGGGAGTTTGTAAAAATAAGACCAGCATTGCAGGAAACACTAAGAGCTGTCCTTCTTACAGTGGTGCCACTGGAAGCAGCATGGACCAAAATACAACACCACCAAAAACAATTCAAAAAATTGTAGCAATAAAATCCTTTCAATAATCATACTGAATGGGAATGGTCTGAATGCACCACTGTAGAGAAAAAGAGTAGCAGATTGGAAAAAAAAATATCCATCAATACACTGTCTACAAGAGACACATCTGAAAAAAGAAGATAAAGAAAGACTAAAAATAAAAGGGGGGGAAGAATATACCAAGCAAACGGCAACCAAGAAAAGCAGAAGTAATGATATTAATCTCTGATAAAATAAGTTTCAGTGCAAAACCCATAACAATGGACAAGAAAGGTAACTACATAATGCTTAAAGGGTCAACAGAACAAGAGGGCATAATAATATACATAATAAACATGTATACATGAAATGAAAGTCTGGCAAAATATATAAAAACAAACATTAACAAGACTGAAAAAGGAAATAGAAAGCACTACTATAGTAGTTGGAGACTTCAATACACCACTCTCAAGAAAAGATAGAACTACCAGAAAAAAACTCAACAGAAATACTAACAAGGGAAAAGAAGAAAAAGATACAAATAATCTGAATAAGAGATTAAATGGGCAACTTCACAACAGAAACAACTAAAATAAAAATGGTAACATTGGAATATTATGAAAAATCATACTCAAACATGAAAACTAGAGGATATAGACAAATGTTTAGATATTCACAACCTACCCAAACTGACACCAACCAAAATTAAACACCTGAACAGACCCATTACAAAAGAAGAAATTGAAATGGTAATAAAACAACTTCCAGGCAAAAAAAGACCCAGAGCAGATGGTTTTAAAGGTGAATTTTATCAAACATTCTGAGGACCTCTGTCACAAATTCTACATAAATTATTTCAGAAAATTGAAAGAAGATGGAATTCTCTCAGACTCATTCTATGAAGCAAACATATACTTGACACCAAAGCCAGGAAAAGACACCACCAAAATAGAAAACTATAGGTCAATATCTCTCATGAACATTGATGCAAAAATCCTGAATAAAATCTTGGCCAATAGAATCCAATGATAGGTAAAAAAAAAACCAAACAAACAAACAAAAAACCCACGACAACCAAGTGGGATTCATAAGAGGTATACAAAGATCGTTAAACATAAGAAAAACAATCAATGTAATTCATCACATTAACAAAGCAAAGAACAAGAACCACATGATCCTATCAATTGATGCAGAACAGACTTTTGACAGACTCCAACACCCTTTCCTGATTAAAACACTCAACAAAATAGGATATATGCAAACCAAAGAGCCAACATTGTTCTCAATGGAGAGAGATTAAAGGCATTTCCCTTGAGAACAGGAGCTAGACAAGGATGCCCACTATCACCTCTCCTATTCAATATTATACTGGACTTCTTAATGATAGCAATAAGGCAAGAGAAGGAAATAAGAGGCAAATTGGGAAAGAGGAGGTAAAATTATCTCTCTATGCAGATGATTTGATAGTATACTTAGAAAACCCTAAAGACTCAGCAAGAAAACTACTGGACATAGTTGACCAATTCAGCAAAGTGGCAGGACACAAGATCAACATACAAAAATCAATTGGATTTCTCTACAGTACAAAGAGAAAACAGAACTGGAGTTGACGAGAGCAATACCTTTTACAATAGCTATCTGCGTTATGCAGATGACACAACCCTGCTTGCTGAAACTGAAGAGGACCTGAAGCACCTACTGCAGAGCGTCAAGGACTGCAGCCTCCAATATGGATTGAGGCTCAATGTCAAGAAGACAAAGATTCTCACCACTGGACCAATTGGCAGCATCAGGATGGATGGTGAAGAGATGGAGATTGTACACAGCTTTAGTTTGCTTGGCCATAGTCAACAGGCTTGGCACCAGCAGCCAGGAAATTAAAAGGCGCATTGCCATGGGAAAGTCTGCTGTTAGGAACCTCTCCAAAGTACTGAAGAGCAATGGTGTCTCTCTGGAGACTAAGGTGTGTCTGATACAGGCCGTGGTCTTCGCAATCACTTGTTATGCATCAGAGAGTTGCACAATGACCAAGGAGGATAGAAGGAGAATTGATGCCTTTGAGCTGTGGTGCTGGAGAAGAGTATTGAGAATACAATGGACTGCTAGGAAAACAAACAGATTTGTCCTGGAAAGGGTTAAACCAGGTGGCTCCTTGGAAGCAAAGATTCTGAAGCTCTGTCTAACATACTTTGGACATGTTGTGAGGAGAGACCGGTCCTTGGAGAAGGACATCATGCTTGGGAAGGTGGAGGGACGGCGCAGGAGAGGAAGGCCCTCTATGAGGTGGATTGATTCAGTGACTGGGATAATCGGGATGGAAGTGTCAGAGACAGTGTGATTGGCACAGGACAGAGCAGAGTTTAGGGCTGTTGTACATAGGGTCGCTATGAGTCGCAAGCGACTCGATGACACATAACAACAACAACAATCACAATAAACTTTATTTTAAAAAGACCCACAAAACACAAAAACCCAACAACTTGGAAGAACTCTAGAAGTCCAAATCCACAACATAAACAGTCTTCAAATCATCCTGAAAAATCTACAACCAGGAGAGGATATAATAGATTAGTGTGACCTTCTAAGAATCAAATCCCTATGTACATCCCAAAACTTCTCCAAGAGGGTAAAAGGGGAAACCACAGACTGGGAAAAAATATTTGGTAATTAATGTCAGATAAGGAGCTTCTATCTAGAATTTACAAAATACTGAAGCACCCCAACAAGATAAAGTTAAATAATCCAATTTAAGCATGGGCACAGGATAGGAACAGACACTTCACCAAAGAAGAGATTCAGATTGTCAACAAACACGTGAAGAAATGTTCAAAATCCCTAGCTCTAAGAGAGATGCAAATCAAAACAACTCTGAGATATGATCTCACCCCAGTAAGAATAGCAAAATTTTACAGAACAGCAAACAAGAAATGCTTACGAGGTTGTGGAGCAACTGGAACACTTATTCACTGTTGGTGGGAGTGTAAAATGGTGTAACCACTATGGAAGGCTTTATAGCACTTTTTCAAAAAGTTGCAAATCAAAATACCATTTGACCCAGTAATTTCACTACTGGGAATATACCCTAAAAAACCCATAACTGTCACCCAGGCAGATAAATGCACACCCATGTTTATTGGGGTTTTGTTCACAATAGCAAAGAGCTGGAAACAACCTAAGTGCCCAACAACAAACGAATGGGGCATGTTGCAAGGAGGGACTGGTCCTTGGAGAGGAACATCATGTTTGGGAGAGTGGAGGGGACGGCGCAGGAGAGGAAGGCTCTAGATGAGATGGATCGATTCTGAGAGTGGAGTGGTGGGAATGAATGTGTTTGAGACAGCGAGGATGGCACAGGATAGAACGGCGTGTAGGGCTCTTGTACATAGAGTCGCTATGAGTCGCAAATGACTCGATGGCACATAACAACAACAACAACAACAAAAACATATCCATACAATGAAATACGATGTTGCATTGAAGACAAGGAACTAATGAAATATGCAAAATGGGTGACCCTGGAGGACATTATGCCGAGCCAAATATCTCAGTCACAAAAAGACAAATATTACAGAGTGCCACTGTTGTAAAATGAGACTGACATCAGGGTTTTTTGAGAATGAGAGAGAGGGTATAAATAATTTGTACTGCATTGAAACAGATGAGGGAGAAAACCGTTTAAAAGTGATATATGATTAGGTTTATTGTCATGACAGGATTCCAGAATGAAGGCTACATAGTGGAGTGCACTTGGTGGGAGGGATTGTAAAACAATGAAAGAATTTTTCTTTTACTTTTCAAATGAAAGAATTTTTCTTTTACTTTTCAAAGAGAAGAACAAATTAGGGGTAAGTGGTGAGCAGGGAGAAAAGTAGAGCAATGAATGAATGGAAATCCAAAGTCTCTGTAAACTTCCATTAAAATTAACAAAATATGAGGTATAAAAAAACCAAAAATAAATAATATCTCATCGCTTTTAACTGCATAAAAATGCACTACGGTAAAAAACAGAGAAAAAGGGTAAATGAATTTATTGTTGAAGTTTTCCACATTATTAACTCAAAGAAGACTGTTAAATGTTAAGGATAAATATTGTCATTCCAAATTCAGTAACTAATATCACACTGTGAAGACACATAGGTAAAAAGCAATTAGATAAATGTAAGTTCTCTTCAAATTTGTATTCCAAAAAGAAAATAATTTAATATACTTTATAAATATCACTATGGCAAAAGTATACATTTTCTGGAAAATAATTGAAAGTTTTTATAAATAAACTGAGTGATGTTCTCTTACTCTGAACTGTTAACTTATTGGTGTTTTGTACCATCAAGTCAAAACTGACCCAAAACTGACCTTCTGGAGGGTTTTCAAAGAGAGTAAATTACACAGGAGAAGATTGCCCATCCTTGTCCCCCAGAGGTGGATTTTGAACCATATATCTTCAGGATTACTGTGCAGCCTCTCATCACTAGACCATCAGAACTGTTTAGCCTAGAAAAATAGACACACTACAAAGGAGCAGAGGATAAGTGCTGTTTACTTTGATTTTAAGCAAAGCAGAAGACTTCTTTGGTAGGGCTAAAAGAATTTGTGGTTTAACATTTTATTTTTAACTGCTAGTGTTGAAATAAGGAAACCATCTGTTCTTTCCCATGAAAATATCTTTGCCCTTGTTCTTATTGTCCCACATTTAGTATACTCCTGGGAGAAGATTTCTGGCTCTCTTTCCTTTCTATCCACAACATAAGGGCAAATCTGGAAGTCTGTGGTGGGGAAGTGTTAGGACTCTCACTGGAAAATAAACAAAGGAGCCTAAATTAAAAAGGAAGCCACAAACTGGGAAAAAATATTTGGTAACGACATGTCTGATGAGGGACTTATAGCTAGAATTTATAAAATACTCGAGCACAGCAACAAGATAAAGGTGAACAACTCAATTGAAAAGTCGGCACAGGATATGAACAGACACTTCACCAAAAAAAGGCATTCAGATGGCCCACAAACACATGAAGAAATGCTCAAAATATCTAGCTCTAAGAGAGATGCAAATCAGAACAACTATGAGATATAACCTCACCCCAGTAAGTGTAGCAAAATTTAACAGAACAGCAAACAACAAATGCTTATGAGGTTATGGAGAAACTGGGACCCTTATTCACTGCTGGTGGGAGTAGAACATGGTGTAACCACTATGGAAGGCTATATGACACTTTCTCAAAAAGTTGGAGATAGAAATACCATTTGGCCTAACAATTCCACTACTGGGAATATACTCTAAAGAAACTGTAACTGCCACCCAGGCAGATATTTGCATACTAATGTTTATTGACCATTTGTTCTCAATAGCAAAGAGCTGGAAACAACGTAAGTGCCCATCAACAAACTAATGGCTAGAGAAACTCTGGTATATTCACACAATGGGATATTATGATGCAATGAAAAACAAGGAATGCGTGAAATATTATACAAAATGGGTGACCATGGAGAATATTAAGCTGAGTGAGATATCTCAGTCACAAAAGGACAAATACTGCATGGTAAATACTGTTGTAAAGTGGGTCTGACCTCAGAGTTGAGGGGAAACTAAGAGGGGGTAAATAATGTATATTACATTGAAACAGATGAGAGAGAGAAGTGTTTAGGAGGAATATATGATTAGGTATTATTGTCATGACAAGAGTCCAGAATGAAAGCTGTATAGTGGAGTGGACTTGGGGGTCAGGGGAGGTAATGTTTAACAATGAAAGGTTGTTTGTTTGTTTTTTGTTTTGTTTTGTTTTGTTTGTTTTTTACATTTCAAAGAGAAAAGGAGCTGAAGGGGTGTGGGTAGGGAGGAAAGTTTGCAACAATGAATGACTGGAAACCCAAACTCTCTGTAAACTTTCATGAAAACAAAATTTAAAAAATAATTTTTTTTTCTGGAACACCAAGCAATATTTTTTCTCCATACAAGAATAGTTGAAAAGAATGAATTAATGGCCATTATTTTAAGTAATGTTTGATCGTTGATATATCCTTTGTAAAATACCTGCCTATTTTTTTAAGAATGATACTAAACATGCAAAAATTTCTTTGTTTAATATTTTTTGCAATATCTATTTCTTTATACATATGTACTTATACATCTATTGTTGTTAGGTGCTATTGAGTCAAGTATGACTCATAACAACTCTATGAACAAAAGATCTGAACCCTGTTCTAGCCTAGGCCATCCTCACACTTCCTGACACCCAAGAGCCCATTGCTGCAGTCACCATGTCAGTCCACCTGGTTGAGGGTCTTCCTCTCCTTCTCAAACCGTCCACCCTTTCCAGCATCATGTCCTTATCTGAGAAATAGCCCCTCTTCACAACATGCCCCTCATTCTTGCCTACAAATAGCTCTCTGATTGCATCCCCTCCAAGATACTTCTGTTCATTCTCTTGGTTGTCCATGGGATGTTCAGTGCTCTTCTCTAACACAATAGCTCAAAGGAATAAATTTATACAAATAGGTTAAGAATTTATGGGCCCATTTCTATGCAGAATAAAGTAAAAGAATGTTGCATTATGATTTTAGCATGATTGATAATCATAACTTAATTTTACAAAAAATTGAATGTTATACCTAGATTTTCATCCACGTTTTCCACCTTTCTTCAGAGAATGTAATTAACTAAGTCCAAACACTTCTCATATTTTGGAGTAGTTCTTTAGGATTTCAGATAATTTAAATCAGTTAATTATATATAGTTTTGGATATAATCTGTCCATCAATTTTCCCCCACACTTACTCTCTTCACCCATAAATGTGAAAATTCTAGCTTTTGGAGTCAGTACTATTGGGGCATCTGAATGAAGTATTAATAATATCTAGATATTATTTGTGAGTAATGTTAACAAAGACATGATTATGCATAGAACCTGTCCACCTCTCTTTGCCTTCATTGTCCAGACATTTTCAACTTATGCTTAAAAAACCAAAAATCAAGATATGCTCAGAAGAAGGAAATGCATGTGTGGCTTGCTGGATCTTCGTGAAATGTAATACTCAATATGAAAGACACAGTAAGTGTAGTAAGCTAATATCTGTAGAAGAATCGTGGTTCTAAAATTATGTTATGAGTTGGCTTCAAGCTGATCCTTACTCATACTGACAACATAGGGCAGTGTTGAAATAAATGCTCCATGGTGCTCTCAAGGCCATGAATCGTTAAGGAAGCAAGTTTCTTGTTCTCCTGTGGAACATCCGGTAGACTGGAATTATTGACCTTCTGACCTCCAGTCCTCTGCTTAAGAACCACGCCAACGGGTCTCCTAAAGTCATATTCAAAAAACCAAAACAAACCTATTGTCATTAAGTTGATTCTAAGCTTTGCTGACACTCCATCAGTTTTCAAGGCTATCTTATCTGCATGGAAGGAGAATGCTTATCTATCTCTCATGAAGTGACTAGTGGGCACTCCCTGTAGATTTTTAGGTTAATACCACAGCACATAACACTACCTTACCAGAAATCTCAAATTTGTTCTCTTATTAGTGGCTGTGATTGCAAATATTGATTTAGCCTCTTTAAGCCTAGATTTTCTCAAATTCACCATGATGTAATTGTAGGAATCATGCCAGAGGTTGATTCTAAGTATTAAATCAGATAGCAACAATAAAAGCCTGGCACATCATAAGAAATTGATAAACATTAGCTGTCATTCTAGTTTCCATATTTTTGTCCATTTTTCCATCTCAGGGAATTTCTGTTTTGCAAAGAAACCAAAAATCACTGTTACCTCATCCCATCAAGCGTTCATCAATAATGCAGAAAGACAGATTCATGTTTCATAGCCAGAGGCCCAAATTACTCAGGGCCAAAAAAAGGATAAAAGCCAGCAGGTTGGATTCTTCCAAATTTCAGCTTTTAGCCTAGAGCATCTTAGATCCTTAGCTACTTCAGCAGAAACCCAAGGTTAGCCAGATTTTTGCTCCCTTTCTTCTTTTCCTTCTTAAATGCAAGCTACTTCCTATTCAACAATGAGAAAATGTCAAAATAATATATTCTAGAATGAATTTTTGTGTTACTCTTGATTTATAAACACAGGGAAAGCAACAGAAAATGTGAAAATGTTATAGGTCAAATCTAATTAATAATCCTTATGTAAGTTTGTACTATAAATACATAGATTATTCAAAACAAACCACTTAAATATTTTAATGAGACCATCAACAAAATTTTCAAAAGACAATTAGCTTTCAACACGTATTTGGCAAATATTAAAGTGCGTTTTGGGGCTGCAAGCATATATCATGGTCATACATAATTACAGATGATTCTCTGTGATTATTGACTCTAAAGTTCTCTTTTCCCTATTTAATTCAAAGTTATCATTATCTTTTCTTGTGTCTTTTCCTGACTTATTTTTATGTATTTGACTGGCTTAAAACTTTCAGTTATAAAATAGCATAAATGAGTAACCAATAATTAATTAGGAATCATTTGGGTTGCTTTCTATTTGTGAGGAACACCTAGAAAATGTCATCATTAACCTTTGTTGTCCAACGTAAATTTGATCTCCTGGCATAGACCAACTATATCTTTGGTGGACACTAAATTGACACTAAGCTACTCATATCATCTCAGAGATTTAAAACTGAAAGAGAACAAGAGAATCTCTGAGGTATGTCTAAATAATAACCTATCAGCACATTATATATGGGAGTTCTAGTGACCTAGTCAGTCCACAAGGAGTTGAACTAACACACCTTTCTAGCCATTCAAAGCCACCAGAATCTGCACTATTTAAAGATGGTCAATCTCCTACCATATGATTTCCAGTTTCAGATAATCTAGTAAGGGGTCAACTCTGAGTTTCAACTTGATGGCAATGTATATAAGAGCTTATTTTAAAGTTTTAAACTCTAGGGCAATGGAGAACTCCAGTGAAAAGAACAGTAGATTTCCCACCCCCCATCACTTACTACTAGTGATAAAAAAATAATCAGAAAATACAAGCAAAGCAGAGGTATAGTTTGAGTTCCTTGTAACTTTCCCAGACAGATGTTTTTCTCGTCTCTTATTGATAATAGCTGCATTGTTAGCTGTTAACAATAATAACTGAGCACATTTATTTACTTCTCCAATAACTCATTCACTAAACGTTTTCTGAATGCTCACCAAGTGCCAGGCATTGTGCTCAGCATTTTGCTCACTGAGTTTTAATTAAAAGTTTGAACCCCATCAATTGACAAAACAGGACCAAAATATAGTGAGCATTTAATGTATTCTGACAACATTTCAGGAAAATTGGGAAACTTGATTCTGGCTATCACTGCAACTTTTCAAGTGAAGTCCCAATTGTACTATAACTACTCTCGATTAGGTGAGCTGATACAAAAGTCCCTATTTATGAAATGTAGTGCTAGCTACCTTCCAAGGTTGCACTGGCAAGCAAATGATAATCTTTTGCCATTATTATGACCTACTTAAGGCTTCATATAATCACTGGAGAATTTTGATGTAAGAAAAGTCACATGGTGGAGAAATATGATTTTTAGCTTTCACTTGAGAAATATCAATGACTAGAGGAGTGAAGCTAATAGTCCCTAATGCCTGATGGCAAAAAAATGAAAAAATAAAAAATAAAATCTCCTGACCCACTATTTCCTAACCATTTTAGTCAATGTAGCATAATGGTACAAGTACATAACTGCTTTTCTCCTGGGAAAACATATTTTTAGGCTACCCAAAATACAAGATGTGGAAAAATTAAAACTTGTTCTATGGGTAGTGAACTTTACAAGAGAAAATAGTTTGTATATTTAAATAATTGTGGTAATCATTCATCCAGGTACTGCTGACTCTTCTTATTTTTCACCAAGAGACCAGAAATTTATGTATTAGATGAAATCATTATGCTTTAGTGCCTCTTATTAAAACCCAGCTAGGGTTGCATGGATTATTGCTAAAGAGAAGATATAAGTAATTTCATCACATTCACATATATTTTCCACACACTATGTTTTATTCAATTTTTCCTTTTACAATTTTTCCTTTTTTGTCATGCAATATTCATAAACATTTCTTTTTATGGCATTAATGAAAATGCCCACAGTGTACCCAGACTTTTCCTACTTCCTCTCTGTAATTTTCATCTCCTTTAACCTTTCTATCCTAGTTCTTTCTGCTTTCTGAGCTTTATCTTTGGGCAAATACCACTATGTAGATATTGTGCAGTTAATTTTTCCAAATCAGTGCCTTCCTGGTGTTATTATTCACCTATCTATAGGTTAGTTTAAAGTGCAACCTTGGGAGTGAGATTGGTTACAGATTGAAAGGGTCACTACAGGCCACAATCTTGATAGTTCCATTTCTATCAGATAATTAAGCCCGACCATTTTTAAATTTTGAGTTTGTTCCACATTTTCCCCCACTTTGTTTAGGACTTATACTGTATTTATGAGAGATTAGCAATATCTGAGTAAAAAAAATTCAAGAAACTGTACTTTATATATAAAACTTAAGATACTCACATGACAAAATCTCGCTTGTAGGATATTAAGAAGCTTTAAAGCATTTATTGATGAATCTAAAAGGCTATAGTCCACAATATGGTGTGGGAGAGTATGAAGAGGTTGTGGCACTGCTATGAAGAGACTGTGGCAAGGTATAACGAGTAACCCTGGAGATAAAGGCCACAGTGAAAGGTTGAAGAAAAATCTGACTTATAAATGCTCTGAGATAAAGTTTGCTGGCTAATTGAGGACACTAGAGGCTTCATGTATTTGTGTTGCTGAACTGAACTTAGACTTTCATTGGTTACAGAGAAGCTATCTTTCACTAATTGAAGAATTGTGTTTTGCTGTTAAGCTGGCTGGGGACTGCTAGACTAAAATTGCATTTGCATTATGTGATATTCTTTGTCCCTCCCACTCTCTAAACTATCTCCCTAATTAATCCCACAACTATGAATAAAGTCTGTGAGTTTTTCCATGAACATCAGACCCAATAATTGGTAGAAAAAAGTGCAGGGACATGAAGGCTGGCATGTCTTGCCATGTAGCTATTTGTATGGTGCAAATACCTTTTATAAGAAACACAAATGGCAATTATACACATAAACCTCTCCTGATGGTCTACACAGGAATCAGATTGATTACATCTATGGGAAAAATCTTTGGATAAGCTCAACATCAGCTGTGGAAAATAGGCCAGTTGCTGGATTAGATCGTCAACTACTCCTATGCAAGTTCAAACTGAAGTTAAAGAAAATAAAATCAAATCCACAAGAATGAAAATTTGACCTTGAGTATGTCCCTCCTGAATTTAATGACCATCTCAGGATCAGATTTGAGGCCTTGAATACTAATGAGCAAACACTAGAAGAGATATGGAAGAATATAAATAATATCATCCATGAACAATGCCAAAAGTCATTACAAAGACAGAGGAAGTAAAAAAAGACCAAGATGGATGTCAAAAGAGACTCTGAATATTACACTAGAGCACTGAGAAGCCAAAGTAGAGAGAAGAAATAAATATGTTAAGGTGCTGAGCAGGAGATTTCAAAGGGCAACATGGAAAGATAAAGCAAAGTATTACAATGAGATGTGCAAAGAGCTGGACTTGGAAAAACAAAAGGGATGAACTCGTTCAGTATTTCTTAAGCTGAAGGAACTAAAGAAAAATTTAAGCCTTGAATTACAATACTTAAGTGTGCTGTAGGTAAAATCTTGAAAGACCACGGAAGCATCAAAAGAAGATAGAAGGAGTACACAGAGTCACTACACCAAAAGAACTGGTTAACACATAAGAATTTAGTGAAAAAATTTATGATCAGTAGCCAATGGTAATGAAGGAGAAAGATCAGTCAGCTCTGAAGTAAATGGCAAAGAACAAAGATCCAGGAATTGATGGCAATACCAATTGACATATTTCAACAAAAGATGCTGCTTTAAATGTGCTCACTGGGTTGTGCCATGAAATCTAGAGGACAACCACCTGGCCAACGGACTAGTAGAGATCCATATTTCAAATAAATAATAATTTGAAACTCTCATTTAAAATAAAGGTGATCTGGCAGAGTGTGGAAATTATCAAACAATATAATTACTACCATATGCAAATAAGATTCTGCTGAAAATTATAAAAAAACCAAACAAACCGCTAGTGGAGAACGGAGACTGCGAGACGTGCAGGCTGGGTTTAGAAAAGGCCATGGCAGTAGGGACATTACAGACAATGTTAGATGGATATTAGCTGAAAGAGAGAGCCTCACAAGAATGTTTATCTGTGTTTCATTTACTATGCAAAAGTGTTTGACTGTGTGGATCATAACAAATTGTGGCTAACGTCGAGAAAAATGGGAATCCAAGAACATTTCCTTGTCCTTATGAGAAATCTATACTTGGACCAAGAAGCAGTGGTCAGAAAAGAGTAAGGAAATGCTACGTGGTTCAAAATCACGAAAGGTGTACTCCAGGGATGCATCCTATTCCCACATCTTTTCCATCTGTAAGTGGAACAGATCATCTGGAAGACTGGACTTTATGACGAGGAATGTGGCATCAGGATTGGAGGAAGACTCATCAACAACCTGTATTATGTGATGACAAAACTTGGCTTGCTGAAACTGAGGAAGACCTGCGACATTTGCTGCACAAGGTCAAGGACTGCATCCTTAAATATGATTGAAGCGCAACATCAAGAAAACAAAGATCCTCACAACTGGGCCAATTGATAGCATCATCACTACAGATGGAGAAGAGATTGAGATTGTTAACAATTTCAACTTGCTTGGTTCTGCAATCAACATTCTTGGCACCACAAACCAGGAAATCAAAAGACTAATTGTGTTGGGAGAATCTGCTGTTGCAGAACTTTCCAGAGTACTGAAGAGCAATTATAGCAGTCTAGAGACTAAGGTACACCTGATCCAGGCCACAGTCTTCACATTTACTTGCTATGCATAGAAATCTGAACAATGACAATTGATGATAGAAAAACAATTGATGTCTTTGACTTGTGTTGATGGAAAAGCATATTGAATTCACCATGCACTGTTAAGCAAACAAACAGGTCTGTCCTGGGAAGGGTGAAACCAGTCTGACCCCTGGAGACAAGGATTTTGAAACTCCATTTCACATACTTTGGGCATGTAGCCAGGAGTGATCAGTCCTTAGAGAAGGACATCATGCTTCGAAGGGTGGAGGGACAGCACAAGAGATTAAGACCCTGAATAAGATTAACTGATTCAGTGATTTGGATAATGGAGGTAGGTAAGTTAGAGACAATGAAATTGGCTCAGGATAGAGCAGGGTTCAGAGCTGTTGTACATTATGTCACTTTGAGTCACAAGTGACTTGATGGCACATAACAACAACAACAACAACAACATACTATTGACGGTTATAGTTACTCTTTATAAAGTGTGTAGAAATTAGATTCAGCACCCCCACATTGCATCTGCCCCTTATACACTATCCCAGAACAGATTATAATCACAAGCACGGAGCTTGGTATCTATAATTTCTATTTTAGGAGGACATGCTTTAATTCTTATGAGCTAGAGATTCCTGCACCAGCCAACCTCGGATCCACACAAGAGCAATGGAAGCCTCAGGAGAGGCCTACATAAGTCAGAGCTGATGGGATGGTTGCCTCACCGAGCTATAGCTTCAATAGTCCTTCACCCTAGTGTATTGTAGGAATTAATGAAAGATGCCATAACTGCCAAGAGAACTTTGTAAAACTGAACTAAGCTGTGAGGCTGAACGTCAAAGGGCAAAGCTGTCTGGATCAAGGTATCCTGCTGCCAACCTGAATTACAGCCTGTTAGTTTCCCTACAAAACCCAAAACTGTGAGACTCATTCTGTGAGACTGCGTACACATTGCAATGGATTTCAGACTCAGCAGAGCAGTAAGACTGGTGTTGAAATTAGTAGAAGTAGGTGCAGAAGCATGAGATACATGTCTGGTTTTATATTGTTGTTATGTGTTGTTGAGTGGCTTGTGAGTCATAGCAAGCCTGCATACAACAGCCTGGAACCTTACTCTATCCTGAGCCAATTTCACTGTCTCCGACTCACCTACCTTAATTACCCCAGCCACTGAGTTCAATCCATCTTATCTAGGGTTTTCCTTTCTTGTGCTGTCCCTTCACGTTTCCAAGCATGAGACCGGTCCTTCCTGGCAATATATCCAAAGTATGTGAGATGGAGTATAAAATCCTTGTCTCTAAGGAGCAGCTTGGTTTTACCCGCTTCAGGACAGATCTGTTTGCTTGGCAGCCCATAGTATGTTCAATATTCTTCTCCAGAACCACAACTCAAAAGCATCAATTCATCTTCCATCATTCTTAGTCATTGTTCAGGTCTATGATGCATAGCAAGTCATTGTGAAGACCATAGCCTGTATCAGGTGCACCTTAATCTCTAGACTAATGTCATTGCTCTTCAGTACCCTAGAGATATCCCTGACAGTAGGTTTTCCAATACAGTTTGTCTTTTGATTTCCTGGCTGCTGTCACCAAAAGCATTAATTGTGGAGACAAGCAAGTTTTAACCATTAACAATCTCAATCTCTCCTCCATCTGTCATGATGTTGCCAATTGATCCAGTGATGAGAATCTTTATTTTCTTGATGTTGAGCTTCAGTCCATATTGAAGGCTGCATTTCTTGACTTTGCGCAGCAAATGACTCAGGTCCTCCTCAGTTTCAACAAACATGGTTGTATCTGCATAATGCAGGTTGTTAACCTTAAAAGAATTATTAATATCGTATTGTGGATACTTTTACCAGGGACAGATATGTTTGTGGAGTTAATAGTTGTCAGACTTGGCCATCTCCATGGTGCCCACAGTCTTTGTACAATAACACTTTTCCATTTAAATAGTTTCATATACACATTCTAAAAAAAAACAAAACATATCTTCGCTACCAAAATCTTTGTTGCTGTTGTTGTTAGGTACT
>NW_006399981.1:4637852-4639734 GCF_000299155.1 Elephantulus edwardii
CCAACTCTCTGATGCATAACAAGTGATAGCAAAGACCATGGCCTGTATCAGACGCACCTTAGTCTCCAGAGAGACACCATTGCTCTACAGTACTGTACCTATATGTATCAATTAGAAAAAAAATTCCAATTCCTCATTGTACATTTAAAATCACACATAGTGTTGATCTGGGCTCTAGTCTTACCTTTTGCAACTTCATGCAAACTGATTAATTAGTACCAAATATCGTACTTTTGCCACTGATGAATATGCTATGGGAGTTGGACATTTCATATTAGAGTCATAAGGTACTCGAGAAGAGGTGATGAAAGAAGTACAAATAGAATTACTGATAGAATCTTTTATTAAAATGGATTCTTGACTGTTTCATCCTCTTGTCTACATAGACTTGCAAGAGTCATCTCATGACAATTCTCACCAGTCTTCAGGTAGTCAAAGAGTGAGAGGGGAGTAGAGGTTGAGAGGTGAGTAGAGTAGAGGTGAGGCCGACAGATCTGGCACGTAAGATGACTGGGATGTCAGAGCCCTTATGTTTAGTAATTTGGGACCAATGGAAGAAGTCTCTGGAAGTAACTGCCTCTTATTTTGTTCTAATAAGAAAACGAGTTATGTGCAAAATGGCATTGTAAGAAAATTCCTTCAATGCCATTTATCATAAAGTAGCCAATGAAACGACTATGCAAGTGGCAAGGAAATGGATAGACTAAGGTAATATTATTAAAGAATTTTAAAGCAATGCTTTTTTTCTAGATTATTCTTTGGAAATATTTTTTAATAAATTAGCGCCACATTGTCTAGTTCAGGAAAGGCCCAATAAGATTTATCATATCATCTAAAGGGAAGTAAAAGCTGGAGGATGTAATGTTCACAAAGTTTTAAAGAGACTGCTCCAAATATTCCAGTAGAGGCTGCTCTTTAAATGAACCCTCTCTGCTTGTGGGAAAACAATAAACAAATACAAAGGTAAAACAAAACAATGGATTCACACACACACACACACACACACACACACACACACACACGCACACGTGTGGGTGATAGACTATCCCAAGGAAAAAAACTAAAGTAATTTCAATGGGGGAAGCTTTAAGAACGTATTGCTTAACCTGACATCTAAGTTTACTTGCACAGTTCAGAGAAAGTGTTGAAAGCTTTATTAGACTTTGTTTCCTTCTTCTTCTTGGTAAAAAGCATCAGATCAAATACATTTTCAATATCTTTAGAGAGACATTAGGCAAGTGTTAGGATAGAAATTGGCTTTCATATCTCTGTGCACATCTAAGCATATTATGATTCCACTATAGAGTTTCCAGCTTTTCATGCATTATTATACTCTGTCTTAGCTCAAATTTGCTTTCTTTCTGCTATGTAAGAGATGAGAATGGCAACACTTTTTCTTACATACTTTTGGTATGTTGTCAATAGGGACCCAGTCCTTGGAAAAAGACGATGCTAGAAAGGAAGAGGGTCAAATTAAGATTGGAAGACCCTCAACGAGATGGATTGGCACAGTGACTACAAAAAGGCCTTATGAGGCTGGGTGAGTTCACTCAGCTTAATGCTCTCTAGTCTCTCCCAAGCTTTTTTTAAATCATTGCTTCTATGTGCTGCATAGGATTTCATCATGTGAATGTACCATAATTCCTCAACCCATTCAATTGTGATTGGGTATTTGGGCAGTTTCCATGTTGTTGTAATGGTGAATAATACTGCTGTGAATATTGGTGTATAAATCTCTATTGGCCACAGTTCTAATTTCTTTGGGGTATATTCCTAGTAGTGGGATAGCTGGACCATATAGAGTTTCTATGTTCAGATTTCTGAGGAAATGCTAAACTGCCTTCCAGAGTGGTTGCACCATTTTACAATTCCATCAACAGTG
>NW_006399981.1:4641119-4642371 GCF_000299155.1 Elephantulus edwardii
GAAAACAAACAGATCCATCCTAGAGAGGGTTAAACCAGGCTACTCCTTGGAGGCAAGGATTCTGGGGCTTCGTCTGACATACTTTGGACATGTAAGGAGAGACAGGTCCTTGGAGAGGGACATCTTGCTTGGTAGGGTAGAGGGACGGCATGGGAGGGGAAGACCCTCTATGAGGTGGATTGGTTCAGTGACTGGGGTAATCGGGATAGGTGTGTCAGAGGCAATGAGATTGACACAGGATAGAGAACGGTTTAGGGCTGTTGGACATAGGGTCGCTATGAGTCGCAAACGACTCGACGGCACATAACAACAACAACAACATGGTACTGATCGCATAAAACGTAATGTCAGTGAAGGAAAGTATGGGCAAAACTTGCACTTTTTTTAAGGCTTTGAGCATGGTGGAGATTGAGGGGATAAAGCAGGATAGCCAAAGTTTCAGAACTGTTTTTAATAGGGTCATTATGCATCATAATTAACTTAATAGAACCTAACAACTTTGGAAGTTGTGCCAAAGAGAAATGTTTTTACTTTTATACTACAGTTATCTCATCCTACAACTAGGTTTGAAGGCTATCTTTATGACCCAAGCTTACAGATATCTGAAACTATGAAGCTGGTAATATTCAAAGGAAAATTTTACAGTTTTGCCTCCTCCTAGCTCTTTCTCCTGAATTTTTTTATCATTAAATAATTAAAAACTGACTCTGTATACTCTTTCCATCTTCTAATACTTTATACCAAAAGGAATTGGCAGACACAGAATAATTTAATGAAACAATATATGAGCAAGAACCTATCATGATGAAGGAAGAAGTTCAGACTGCTTTGAAGGAATTGGCTAAGAATAAGGCGTCAGGAACTGATGGTATACCTATTGACATACTTCAAGTCAGAGATGCTGCCCTAGATGTGCTCACCAAATTGTGGCAAGAAATCTGGAGAACACCCACTTGGCCAACTGACTGGAAAAGATCTATATTTGTTCCCATTCCAAAGAAAGGTGATCCCACAGAGTGTGGAAATTATCAAACAATATCATTAATATCATATGAAAGCAAGATTTTGCTGAAGATTATCCAAAAATTACTGGAATAGCACATCAAGAGAGAACTTTCAGAAATGCAGGTTGGGTTTAGACAGAGCCTTGGTACTAGGGATATTGTAGTTCATGTTAGATGGATCTTGGCTGAAAGCAAGGAGTACCAGAAGAATCTCTATGTTTGTTTCATTAATTAGGCAAAGGCATTTG
>NW_006399981.1:4646251-4647220 GCF_000299155.1 Elephantulus edwardii
ATGTGCCTTACATTTTTATTTCTAACTTTTAAATGGAGGAATATAATTCATATGGGTGCATGTAGCTCATCCTTTATAAGGGACTATTTAATATGTTTGATACATGAACTTGCTGAGACTCAATAAACCAAGTATTCTAATAGTGGATATTTTTATAATTTTCAAGGGTTTTTGTACCTGGGATATAAACAGTAATTGCTTTTGGTGAGTACCATCGAGTTAGAATCAACCCCCAGCTGACCCTCCAGCATGTTTGCAGAGGCAGTTAATCACACAGGAGATGTCCCGTTCTTCTCCCTAAGAGCAGCTGGTGGATTCAAACTGTGTGCCTTCGGGATTGCAGTGCAGTTTCTTACCATTAGTCCACCAGATAATCTTTATTAATTGTTGTTGCCCCCTACAGAGTTGGAACCTACCCATTGCTGACCCTCCAAGCGCCTTTGCAGAGGCAGTAATCACACTCGAAGAGATTGCCCAGCCTTCTCACAGCGTGCAGCTGGTGGCCTTGAACCAGGTGCCTTTGGAATTGCAGTGCAGGTTCCTGCCACTAGGACAACAGGGTTCCCATTATAAATTAGGTAAGTGGATTTATAGTTTATTGATTGATTGCTGTTGAGTTGGAACCAATTCACAGTTGACCCTCCAGTGGGTTTTGGGAAGGTTGTAATCAGTAGAAAGAAATTGCCCATTTTTCTCCTATAGATAAGTTGGTAGACTAGAATTCCCAGAGAGGAGCCCCCTTTGGGTTATCAGCACACCTCCCTACTGTCTATGCCATCAGAGATCTCTCATAGAGTGTTGTTATTGTTGTTATGTGATGTCGAGTCACCTGTGAGTCACAGTGACCCTATGTACAATAGCCTTAAACCCTGTTCTGCCCTGTGCTAATCTCACTATCTCTGACACACTTACCCTCGTTACCCAAGTCACTGAATCAATCCATCTCATAAAGGGTCTTCCTCTTTTGCT
>NW_006399982.1:0-3880 GCF_000299155.1 Elephantulus edwardii
CACCAGAGGGGAAGACCCTCTATGAGGTGGATTGATTCGGTGACTGGGGTAATCGGGATGGGTGTGTCAGAGGCGGTGCGGTTGGCGCAGGATAGAGCAAGGTTTAGGGCTGTTGTGCATAGGGTCGCTATGAGTCGGAAACGACTCGACGGCACATAACAACAACAACCTTTTAAAGTGCTATTTTATATAAATTCTGGTTCTAAACTTTCTAATTTTTTACTTTTGAATAATATTATGGGATATTTTTGAATAATATTCTGGAAGATTTGATTGAACTTTGTGATAATTATACTATTGATTATTGTTGTTTTCTAGTTTGGCCAGTGTCCCAAATTTACATAAATATTTTTACTTTCCTGTTTTTTTCCCTTTTATTTTTTCCTTTTTTTCCCAAACATGGAAATATTGGCTTACTTATTTGTCTCTTGGACTATAATCTTGAGTCTCTAGTAAATGCTTAGTTCACTAGATGCTTTTACCCATAAATTCTCTTGACCTATTTTATTTCATTTTTTTTCTTTAGGTGGTGGTGGTGGTGGTGATATTTTATTTTAATCATTTTTATCTGTGCTTCCGAGCTTTCTAATCTATTCAGCAAATAACTCATATTGACCCATTCATATATTTTGAATGACAGATTTAGTTAAATTGCTTAGGTCACTCATGGCTGTCTATCTTGCTATTATTGAGTTTTACACTTTCCCTCATTCATATTATAAATATTATCATTGCATTTTATAAAATTAGTCATCATTATCCTGTCTTTTCAGGTAATTGCCAGACTTTCCACATTCCCTTTACCTATTCTCTCCCCAGAGCATATATCTTGAGTAGTAACCCTATTTTTGTAATTGAGGCAAGTGGAATCACAAGCTTCACTTATGGATCATGATATCCAAAACATGCTAGGCCCCTTACATACCCCCCTTCAATGACAGAAATAAAAGGGTTCTATTACAGGATCCAAAACCCAATCTGTAAATACTAATCTACCCTAAACAGACCTCTCTGTCCTTTCCAGATGAATACTGCTGATTTGTTGTTGTTGTTGCTGTTGCTGCTGTTGTTGTTGTTGTTAAGTGCCACTGAGTCACTTGCTCTTCATAGCGACCCTATGTACAACGGTTCAAAACCTTGTTCTACCCTGAGCCAATCTTGCTGTATCTGACACACCTCCTACCCTCATTACCCACTCACTGAGTTAATATAGCTCATCCAGGGTCTTCCTCTCTTGCACTGTCCCTACCATTCTAAGCATGATTGTACCCTCCAAACACTGGTCTCTCCTTGCAACATGTCCAAATTATGTGAAATGGAACTTCAGAATCCTTGCCTTCAAGGAGCAGCCTGGTTTCACACTCTCTAGGATGAACCGGATTGTTTTCCCAGGAGTCCATAGTATATTTAATACTCTTCTCCAGCATCACAGGCATCAATTCTCCTTCTATCATCCCTAGTCATGGTTCAGATTTCTGATGCATAGCAAGTAATTGCAAAGACCATGGCCTGGATCAGGCACACCTTAATCTTTAGATTGTTCTTCAGAACTCTGGAGAGGTCCCTGACAGCAGGCTTTCCCAATGCAATTTGTCTTTTGATTTCTTGATTGCTGATACCAAGAATGTTGATTGTGGAGCTAAGCAAGCTGAAGCTGTTAACAATCTCAATCCCTTCACCATCTATCATGATGTTGCCAATCAGCTCAGTGGTGAGAAGAATCTTTGTTTTCTTGATGTTGAGCTTCAATCCATATTGAAGGCTGTGGTCCCTGACTTTCTTGCAATATGCACTTCAGATCCTCCTAAATTTCAGGAAGCAAGGTTGTATCATCTGCATACCTCAAGTTGTTGATGAGTCTTCCTTCCATCTTGATGCCACATTCCTCCTCCTAAAATCCAGCCTCTGGGATGACCTGTTCTGCATATAGGTAGAAAAGGTACAGAGATAGGACACATCTTTGGCACACACCCTTTCTGATTTTGAACCATACAGTGTTTCCTTGCTCCGTTCTCACCACTGCATCCTGGTCCAAGTATATGTTTTGCATAAGAACAATCAAATGTTCTGGGATTCCCATTATTCTCACAGTCAGCCACAGTTTGTTGTGATTCACAGAGTCAAATACCTTTGCATAGTCAATGAAACACAGAAAGACATTCCTCTGGCACTCTCTGCTTTTAGTCAAGATCCATCTGACATTAGCTGTAATATCCCTAGTATCACAACCTTTTCTAAACCCAGCCTGGATATCTGGCAGTTCTCTGTTGATGTACTGTTCCAGTCATTTCTGGATACTCTTCAGAAGAATCTTACTTGCATGTGGTATCAATGATATTTCCATATTCTGTCAAGTCACTTTTGACTGGATTAGTGAATTTGTCAAATCGAAAAAAAAAATAAATAAATCATTTTTTTCTAAGTCTTATTCATGTTTCAACTTTGCTTTATTATATGCTTTCTTACCTTAGAAATAAGTAATATTAAGAGATATGTATTTTTCTATGTGTTTAATGGCATTTATCATCTTCTACAAACAAGTTTAAGCACTAATATATATAGATATATATTCACATTAATTTAATAAAATATATGCATACATATAGCAGCAGTGAAGGCAAGACGAGAATGAAGGACTACATGAATCCATATTAATGCTTTTCTGTTGTTGGTTCCTGAGGAATAGCCTTGTTGTACATAGGAGGAGTTTGTAAGGGCATATGGCTTCTATCTGAAAAAAGTAAACAATATCAACACATAATAAAAATCTCATTGCACTTGAAAATCATTATCAGAGAGATGCAAGTCAAAACCACAATGAGATATAATCTTACCCAATTGCAGTGACAAAGTTAAAAAACTTTCAAAAATATATGTTAAAGAAAGAAATTGGAACACTTATAAACTGTTGATGGGACTGTAAAATGATACAACCACTCTGGAAGGCAGTTTCCCCAAACAGCTGAACATACAAAATACACATGACACAGCTATTCTACTGCTAGAAGTATACCCCAGGGAAACAAAACTGAGACACAAATGGGGACTTGTGTTCTGATGTTCATAGCAGTATTATTCACAATACTAGGAACATGGAAACAGCCAAAATGTCGATTAACAAATGACTGAATTGAGAAATTTTGGCAAATTCATATGATGAAATACTATGCAAAACTCAGAAGCAATGATTTTTAAAACACTATATAACACAGGAGATGCTAGATAGCATTATAAGTGAGTCAACTAACTCAGGTGTGTAAGAGCAAGAAATTTTTTAGCTCATTAGTGTAAAAACAGAAGGATAACCAGTGAGCTGTGTATGAATATCCAAAGAGGAAAAGGGAAGAGGGAGCAGGTGGTCTGAGGTTTGGGATGGGGGAAAATCATGCAGTCACAAAATTTAGTGGGTGGAAGAAGGGTGAAAAAAAAAAGAAAAACAATGTACATGAATGAAACATAATATGTTGTTATTGTTGTTAAGTGCCATCAAGTCTCAGACGACTCATAGTGACCCTATGAACAAAGTCCTGGACACTTCTTGTATAACTTTTATCCTTTCTCCAGGTTCATAGGGTTTCCAGAGGCAAGCTATTGTGGAAGTGGATGCCACTCCTGCTTCCAAGCTTGTTTTAATCGGGGACCTTCACCAAACACTGTCCACCATGGGTTACAGTATTTGGCTTCACAGCAACCACGAGTTACCTCTGTACAGCAAGAGGACATACGAGGCAGGGTTATAAGACCTAGAAGAATATTTCACCAAAAACAATTAAAGGCAGGCCTGAGGGCCACGGAGTAGACTCACCCACCTTTGGCTTGGGAACATGACTTTCTGTCTGCTAGGCCACTGCTCACTTTCTTTCTCTATGCTGTTATATAA
>NW_006399982.1:3980-6152 GCF_000299155.1 Elephantulus edwardii
ACACACACACACAAACAAGCTATTATATAATATACTATATGCAAAAATTAATAAAAAATCTCATTGCCATCAAGTTGGAACTGGCCCATAATTGACTATCTTACAAGCTTATATATTGCATTGAGTAGATTGCCCGTCTATTTCCTCTGACAGCTGCTGGTAGATTCACATAACATTACTGGCATATCAGTGTATCTGTCTATAATACTATACCACCACAGTTTTCTGAACACTGTCTAGAAGTGCCATGCCACAAGAGAAAATCTTAAAGAAAGTAATCTCAGATTTAAAGACTGCTTCTCCTTAAGACATTTTGAGACAATGCGTCTCTATATAAACACACACACACACACACACACACACACACATCAATCAGTAGTTGGAAAACATGGACTTGGGGACAAAGATGAAGCTGGAAAAAGGATAGAATATTGCACAATGACTTATTCATTGCAAATATGGTTTATAAAAAAAAATAAATGCAGGCTATACACATGGATTTCACCTTGATGGTATGCACAGTAATAGATTACATCTTTTACATCTATGAAAAGAATTACGGGAAAAGCTCAATATCAGCTGTGAAAACTAGGCCTGGTGCTGATTGTGGAACAGACCACCAACTACTCATATGCAAGTTCAAGCTAAAGCTAGGGGGAAATCAAATCAAATCCACAGGAACCAAAATTTGACCTTGAGTCTATCCCACCTGTATTTCAAAACTATCTCAGGAACAGGTTTGAGGCCTTGAACACTAATGAGCAAAGACCAGATTAATTGTGAGAGAATATCAGGAACATCATCCAGGAAGAGTGCAAATGGTCATTATTACAAAGGCAGAAGAGAAAGTAAAGACCAAAATGGATGTCAGATTAGACTCTGAATATTGTAGTAGAGTGCTGAGAAGACAAAGCAAAGGGAAGAAATCAAGATATTAAGGAGCTGAGCAGAAGATTTCAAAGGGCAGCACTGGAAGACAAAGTAAAGTATTACAATGAAATGTGCAAAGAGCTGGAGTCAGAAAATCAAAGGAGTCTAATTCACTCAGCTTTTCTTAAGCTGAGGGAACTGAAGAACAAATTCAAGCCTCCAATTACAATACTTAAGGATGCCTCTGGGAGCTGAATATTAAAGGATCCAAGAATCATTACAAGAAGATGGAAAGAGTATACATTCATTGTACCAAAAGGAATTGATGAATACAGAAGATATTTATGAAATAATGTATAAGTAAGAGCCTATGGTAGTGAAGGAAGACATTCATGGGGCTCTGAAAGAATTGGCAAAAAAAACAAGGTTCCAGGAATTCGGTGGCATACAAATTGACACATTTCAACAAACAAGACACTTCCCTGGATGTGCTTGTCAAGTTGTGCCAAGAAGTCTGAAGGACAACAACCTGGCCAACTGACTGGAAGAGATCTATATTTGTTGCTATTCCAAAGAAAGGTGGTCCAACAAAGTGTGGAAATTATCAAATATCATTGATACCATGTGCACGCAAGATTCTGCCGAAGATTATCCAAAAACTACTGGAAAATCATATCAACAGAGAATAACCAGATCTATAGGCTGGGTTTAGAAGAGGCTGTGGTACTAGGGATGTTATAGATAATGTTAGATCTTGACTGAAAGTAGGGAGTAGCAGAGAAATGTCAATCTATGTTTCATTGACTATGCAAAGGCATTTGACTGTGTGGATCACAACAAACTGTGGCTGATTCTTAGAATGGGAATCCCAGGACACTTGGTTGTGCTTATTCAAAACCTATACTTGGATCAGGAGGCAATTGTCACACAGAACAAGGAAACACTGCATGGTTCAATGTTGGGAAGGGTTCTATATCCATATCTTTTCAATTTATATGGAGAATAGATTATCCAGACTCTATGAGGAGAAATGTGGCATCAGGATTTGAGGAAGATGCATCAATAATCTGCATTATGCAGATAACACAGCCTTGCTTGCTGTACCTGAGGAGGACCTGAAATGCTTGCCACAGACAGTCTAGGACTGTAGTCTTTAATATGGACTTCAGATCCCGTTGGATCCAGGACCCTGCTGGAGCAGGGGCTATTGTGAGAGGGCACCTGCGTAAGTGCCACCAGGCAGGGAACACTGAGAAAACCATTGGATAGGAAACAGCAGGTATTTGAGTTAGGACTCCTGTC
>NW_006399982.1:9673-23833 GCF_000299155.1 Elephantulus edwardii
GAGAATAGTGCAACAATGAATGAATGGAAACCCAAAATCTCTGTAAATGTTTATGAAAATTAATAAAATATAGAAAAAAAAAGAAAAGAAAAATTCTCACCACTGGGAAGATTGGCGCAGCATCATGACATATGCTGAAGAGATTGAGATTGTTAACAGCTTTAGTTTGCTTGGCTCCACAATTAACTCTCTTGGTACCAACAGCTAGGAATTTAAAGGACAAATTGCATTGGGAAAGTCTGATGTCAGAGACCTCGCCAAAGTACTGAAGAGCAACAGTATCAGTCTGCAGACTTAGGTGCACCTGATTCAGGCCATGCATGGTCTTTGCAATTACTTGCTATGCATCCGAAAGCTAGATAATAAATAGGGTTAATAAAAAGATAATTGAAGCTTTTGAGCTGTGGTACTTGAAAAGAGTATTGAATATATCGTGGACGGCTAGGAGAACAAACAGGTCTGCTCCTTGGAGACAAGGTCTGACATACTTTGGATATGTTACAAGGAGGGCCCCGTCCTTGTAAGTGGACATCATGCCTTGGAGGGTGAAGGGACAGTGCAAGAGAGGAAGACCCTCGATGAGATGGATTGATTCAGTAACTGGGGCAATGGGAGTAGGTGTATTAGAGACAAGATTGGCACAGGATAGAACAGGGCTTAGGGCTGTTGTACACAGGACCGCTATAAGTTTCAGGTGACTCAACGGCACATAACAAGACAAAAACAGCAATATTTATTTATTAGGTCTACCTTCTATGATGTAACTTCCACAATTCCTTATATTTTATTAGTTCTTTGTGAGTTACTGAGACTTTTCATAGCTCTCATTTTATGTGAGCTACACACTAATCCTCTAGGTAATATGATCTAATCCATCCTGTTTAAAATGAGAAGAAATGGTCAGAGAAACCAAGAGATTTGGCCTAAGAACAGAGAGAGGAAAAGTTGTAGTCAAGATTGAAACCCAGGTTGATGAATTACTTGTTAGATCTTCTCTCAATAACATCCCCAATCTCTCAAATTCACATGACAACAGAACGAAAATGATCCAGCGAATGTGCTAAGATTTTCAGTTCTCTTTAAAATTCATTTGTGGCCACAATAGACCATAGATTACTTATTTCCCCCCATTTTTTTCCCGTTCCACTTGCATATTGTAAAACAGACAGCTGTGTTTTTCTGAGCCATCAGAGGACTAACATACAACAAGCATCCAGTTACGATGTATTCAACTTGGGGCTTGTATCTGAGCATGAGGAACCATGGTACTGTCTTTTACCAAGACAGCGGGTGCCATCTTTCATCTTACTAGACTTGTCCAAATACCGAGAAACTAGAGCTCAAGAATAAAAAGGACTGATGAAAGGTAATTTCTCCTATTTTTCCCTTACCCCTGGTGTCAGTTTTTGGATGCTTTTCAATCCTTTTGAGATACATAAAGGGACAGAAACTTCAGCAAGGCACGCAGGAGTAGCAGAGAAGCAGAAGGCACTTTAAAGCTTTATGATTTGTGTGGTACAGTATTTTCCAAAGCTATTTCTTTGGGGATTGAAATATGAACCACAAAGATTGTACACTCCATGGGGAAATCAAATGGTTGAGCAGAGCAGGGAGCTTTCAAAAGCTTGTGTGTGTGGAATCAAAGATCCTCATGACACTTTAAATGTATAGATCAGCACTTTTGACAAATCATTCTAATCCTATATTATACTTCCAGATTCCTTTTGGAAGAGTAGTTGGTTTTAACATTTCTGTTTGTTGTTGTTTAATGCCGTCGAGTCGTAGACAACTCATAGCAACCCTATGAACGAACAGCCTGAACACTGTTCGTACATAGAGTTTCCAGAGGCAAGCCATTTTGGAAGTGGATGCCACTCCTTCTTCCAGGCTTGATTTAGTCGGGAAGCTCCAGCCAACACTGTCCACCATGGGTGCCCATTACCACGACTGGCACATCACTGTCACAGGCTTCAGCATCACAGCAACCACGAGTTACCTCTGTACAGCAACTCACAGACCAGTGCTATACTGCCTAGAAGAATGTTTGACAGGAAGACAATTTAAACCTTTGGGCTTAAGGCAGCCTCCTGGTTCAAAACCTAGGCCCAGGCTGGCTAGCCTCCCTCCAGGGACAGAGCAAACCTGCACGTCAAACACATTCCCGGAAAAGCAGTCCACTCCAAAAGCTTGCCGCGATTCCTGCGCTCCCACCACCACGTTCCTGCCTTCTGGCAAGGAGAGCTTCTCACGAACCAGGTGATTTCATGGAGATGGAAGATTAAAGTTGTTGTATAAAATCCAGAAAAGTTTATTACATGAACCAAATAAGATAATAGATATAAAATACTTAATATCTAACTCAATGATTACATTCTTGTGAACGTATTTCCTTAAAACAAAAAATTTAGGACAAATATAGAAACCTATACAGAAAAGCTGATAACAGCTTTAATAGTAAAACATTAGAAACAATGTGGATATTCTGCAATAGGTTAATGGTTAACCATAGTATATCTAACAGCATACTATAGACCTATAGAATCTTTGGAAATCTCTAAGGGTTTTGCCATATCATCATGGATATAGAAGGAATAAATGCAGAAGATTGTGGAAAAGGGAGATTGGGAAAAACTTTTGAGTCAAAGATGAAATTTTATGCCTCATTTGAATTGTTGTGTTTACGTGCCATTGAGTTGTAAGTGACTCATAGCAACCCTATGAACGAAAGTCCTCAACACTTGCACGCGTGACTTTCATCCTTTATTTCAGGTTCATAGATGTTTCTAGAGACAAGCTGTTTCAGAAGTGGATGCCACTCCCGCTTCCAAACTTGTTTTTATCGGGGAGCTCCACCCAATACAGTCCACCATGGGTAACCATTATCACATTTGACTCATCAGTGTCACAGTGTTCAACTTCACAGCAACCACAAGTTACCTCTGTATGGCAAGTGGACACACCAGGGCTATAAGACCTAGAAGAATGTTTGACTAAAAACAATTAAAAACCACCAAAAAAAAATCCCTTGCAATAGAGCAATAACTGGAATGCATCATTGAAGATACAACAACTTTAATCTTCCATCTCCATGAAATCACCTGGGGGTAGAGGAGAGCAATCTCGAAAGATTTTGACCTGCAATTGGCCATTTATATGACATTTTTGTGGAAATGGAGAACAGATTAGCAGTTGCAGAATAAGTGTGCAGGAAACAAGGTAGTTTTGTGACTATAGTAGAGAAATGAGGTGATGAAACTGTTCTGAGTCTTCTGCTTATGGATACATATATGTACACATGTGATGAAATTCTATAGAGCTAGATACACACACATATGTGCACCTAGACAAATGAGTACATGTTTAAATAAGGAAATATGGAAAGACTTATGGATTTATCTTTCTATGGAAACTGGTTATGATGCAAAAGTTTTGTGAGATGTTATCGTTAGGAAAATGGAAAAGGGTACATGAGATTTTGCTGTATATTTTTTAAAACTATCTTTATCTCTAATCTACAATTATCTCAGTAGTAATTTAAAATTTAAAACAGAAAGAGAGTTAACACTGTGTGACTTTTGTGGCTCAGAGTCCTGCGATGCATATTTTATAGCCTGAACTAAATAAATATTCATAGCAATCCTTCAAAGTAGATATTTTTAGGCCCATTTTACAAATGAGACAGCCTAAGGCACAAATATATCAGAGAGAGATCCTAAGAGATTCTTTAGGTTCAGAAGCTTGAGTCAAAATATGTATCTTGGTGCAAAGGAAAAATGTGGGTGAGGTATTTCCTATCTTCTACATTACGAAAAGGGATTCTGGTGGTATAGTTCACAGAACCACTAACACCAAGTTTGTACTTCTTTGGTGCTTTGAAACTACCAGCCAGTTCTCTGAGAGAAAAGCAAGTAGTCTCTCAACCATGTAATTTGGAGCCTAGAAAATCCACTGGAAGGTCAGCTATGAATCAGAACCAACTCAGCAGTAATTATCACCATCACCACCGAGCAAGAAGCTCCACGGTGGAGGAACTTCTGCACTGGAATGTCAATATATATTCATTGAGAAGCTCTAAATTGACCTATTTGCACAGCAATCACTCATAAAACTGTCAACTGTGAGTGGTGTGGAAAATTCTCTAGTTCTCTAAGAAAGGAGCACCGCTAGTAGCAATATGATCCATCAGACTCAATAGGTAATGATCCTGTTGGACTTGACAAGAAATGTTGGTATGCCCTGATGAGAGAAGTACCATAATAGCTTACAAAATTGTGGAGCAAAATTGTTCTCTTTAGAGAGTATTATTCATTTTGGAAACAGCATTTGGCTTGCCACTTATATTCACCTGTTCATGGAATTTCAAGTGTTCATGTTACTGAATTGTTTTTTCATTAACTAATTTGCAAGGTGTTGTGCTGCCCACCCAAAGGCACACAGTCGTATCTACCAGTTGTTCCCTTGTAGAAAGATGGTCAGTCTCTTCTTTCATGATTTAAAGTGTCTGAAAACCAACTGGAGGGTCAGCTATGAGTTGGTTTAGACTCTACAATTGCAACAAACTCCACAACAACAATTGCAATTACATAGTATGTTATAAGAAAGTATAAATATCATTAATAGGATCAGATGTCAGGGGGTCCCAAAGACACAAATATGATTGTTTGTTGTTGTTATATGCCACTGAGTCTCCTGGACCCATAGTGACCCAATGTACAATGCCCCAAACCCTGCTCTATTCTGTGCCAATCTTATCGTCTCTGACATACCTACCCCCATTACCCGAATCACTGAATCAATCCGTCTCATAGAGGGTCTTCTTCTCTTGCTCTGTTCCTTCACGTTCCCAAGCATGATGTCCCTCTCCAAGGACTGGTCCCTCCTTGCAACATGTCCAAAGTATGTCAGATGAAGCTTCAGAATCCTTTCCTCCAAGGAGCAGCCTGGTCTCACCCTCTATAAGACCAATCTGTTTGCTTTTCTAACAGTCTATGGTATATTCGATGCTCTTCCCCAGTTCCATAACTCAAAGGCATCAATTCTCTTTCTATCACCCCCTACTCATTGTCCAGCTTTCTGATGCATAGAAAGTAATTAAAGACCAAGGTCTGAATCAGGTGCACCTTAGTCTCCAGACTGATGTCTGTGACTCAGTTTGGCCCCACATAATGCAGATATGCCCATGTTTCCCAGAAAACTTAAGGCTTAAATAAAATACAAATATGATTAGATGAATGTAAAGCTGATCCTATGCCGCACTCTTTCAGTTTATTTGTATTTACTTACATATAACTTGTTCTATTGTGCTTTGCTTTACTGTACTTTGTAGACAGTACATCTTTTACAAATTAAAAGCTTGTCATAATCTTGCATCAAGCAAGTTTATTGGTGCTATTACTTTCACACTTTGTGTCTCTGTCTAATTTTGGTAATTTTCACAATATTTCAAAATTTCACTAACAGTATTGCATGTTCAATAGGCTGTCACTGTTATTACTGTGTACTGTAGAGTCAGAACCGAGCCATAGCTGAACCTCTGATGGTTTTTCAGAGGCACTTAATCATACAGGAGGAGATTGTCCATCTTTCTCCTGTGATGTAGCTGGTGGCCTTGAGCTGTGTGCCTTTGATATTGCAGTGCAGCTTCTTGCCACTAGGCCACCAGAACTACCTACAGTATAAATTATATATGTATGTATGTGTGTGTGTGTGTGTATATAAAAATTATAATTTAATTATGATACATAGTGGGAAATCCAAAAAATCTCCTGTCATTTACTTTACTGCACTGTTTGTTTTATTGTAGTGATCTGAAACCAAATCCACTATATCACCAAGAGATACATCTATGTAGTAACACAATATGCTGGTGGGGGAGGGGAGGGAATTAACTTGGATTATACATATAATGACTTCAGTAAAAGGTAACAAAACATTAAACAGCAATATGTTAGCCCCAGACGGGGAATTTTAAAAAAAATTAAAAAGGGGTTCTCTGAGTAAAAATAAATTCCATTTAAAATAAAATGGTCAAAGGTACATGTCGACTGATTATTTGGAAGTCATTTATTCAATGGTGAGGAAAAAGAAAAGAAAAGATTGAAGGATTTCTTAAGAACTGTGAGTCACAGGTGAGAATAATTATGTTTCCGGTAAATGTTCAACAAAAGGGGCATATTCAAAAGAAAATCACAAAAATGTGCTAATTTCCTATAGATGTTTGCAACCCTTTGTGACTATGTCATGATACGCAAGTCTCTTGGTTATGATAAACAACTAAATAAATTCTATACAATGAGGCTTCACTTCACGAAGGTGTCCAGTCTTCTAAAGTCAGAGACAAAATCTATTTAATATTTCATAATGACTAGGGAATAGTTTGAAAACAAAGATATTAGACTTAAACATAATAGATTTCCATTATGAAAAATGTAATCCTTTTTCTTCACTGGGTTTAATTTTTCCCTCTCTGTTCATTATGCTTATGACAGCCATACCATCTGTGGACTTAATGAATGTTTACTCACAATTATGAGAACACCCACTCTGAATGCATTTTACATCAGAAATAAGACAGTATAATCGTATTATTGAGAATGGCTATGTAGTCACATGTATCAAACCACACAGGAGCAGTTGGTATTAGAAGTGACAGAATATTCTCTTGAAGACAAAATTAGAACAATAGTTAGAAGACATGACCATACAAATTTGAAGTATATTGATAAAATTAGTGAAATATTGACTACTTTACATCCAGGCTATTTATCTCAACCAGAATATATGAGCACAGGAAACACATTACGAAATAGAAGTAACATTTACTAAAATTTTTCCTCCTTGACTGTGATCTTCGCTGGCTTAGAGATCTTAGTATCAAGACAAGGAATGGTTTTCACAATAATCTTCTTGCTTAATTCCAAATTGACAAAGACACGATCTTTTCAAGTGCCACGAGACAACTAAATGCATTGATTAAAAAATCCTACTACTTTAAGACAATTTCTCTTGATTATCACAGTAAAAAGTTGATTGTATATAATGTTTGAAACTTAAATGATCTTCTTGGAAACATCATTATTTTTTGTACTGAGAAACAAAAGTTAACAGAAGTGATAACAATCCCATGCAGTTAGGTACCATGGTGTAGGAAATTCCTATAGGCAAAACACAGACCTGGTCAAAATAGGAACCCCATATACTGTGGTTGCACACTGAGAAGTTTGATGATAAAGTCTGACCCCACTCACTCTACTTTAGAAACCTGTTATTGTTGTTGTTGTTGTTATGTGTCATAGAGTCGCTTGCGACAAATAGCGATCCTATGTACAACAGCCCTAAACTTTGCTCTGTCCTGTGCCAATCGCACTGTCTCTGACACTCCTATCCCAATTATCTCAGTCACTGAATCAATCAACCTCATAGACCTCTCCTGTGCTTTCCCTCCACCCTCCGAAGCATGATGTCCTTCTCCAAGGACCTGTCTCTCCTCACAACATGTCCAAAGTATGTTAGACGGAGCCTCAGAATATTTGCCTCCAAGGAGCCACCTGGTTTAACCCTTTCCAGGACAAATCTGTTTGTTTTCCTAGCAGTCCATAGTATTCTCAATACTCTTCTCCAGCACCACAGCTCAAAGGCATCAATTCTCCTTCTATCCTCCTTGGTCATTGTCCAACTCTCTGATGCATAACAAGTGATTGCGAAGACCATGGCCTGTATCAGACGAACCTTAGTCTCCAGAGAGACACCATTGCTCTTCAGTACTTTGGAGAGGTCCTTAACAGCAGACTTTCCCATGGCAATGCACCTTTTAATTTCCTGGCTGCTGGTGCCAAGACTGTTGACTGTGGAGCCAAGCAAACTAAAGCTGTGTACCAATCCCAATCTCTTCACCATCCATCCTGATGCTGCCAATTGGTCCAGTGGTGAGAATCTTTGTCTTCTTGACATTGAGCCTCAATCCATATTGTAGGCTGCAGTCCTTGACACTCTGCAGCAGGCGCTTCAGGTCCTCCTCAGTTTCAGCAAGCAGGGTTGTGTCATCTGCATAACGCAGATAGTTGATAAATCGTTCATCAATCTTGAGCCCACATTTCTCCTCATAGAGCCTAGCCTGCATATAGGCTGAAAAGGTATGGAGATAGGATGCATCCCTGGCGTACGCCCTTCCCAATTTTGAACCATGCAGTGTTCCCTTGCTCTGTTCTGACGACTGCCTCCTGGTCCAGGTATAAGTTTCACATTAGAATGATCAAGTGTTCTGGGATTCCCATTCTTCTCAGAGTCAGCCATAGTTTGTTATGATCTACACAGTCAAATGTCTTTGCATAGTCAATGAAACACAGATAGACATTCCTCTGGTATTCCCTGCTTTCAGCCAAGATCCATCATCTAACATCAGCTACAATATCCCTAGTACCACGATCCCTTTTAAACCCAGCCTGGACTTCTGGCAGTTCTCTGTTGATGTGCTGATCCAGTCGTTTTTGGATAATCTTCAGTAAAATCTTGCTTGCATGTGAAATCAGTGAGATTGTTCTGTAGTTTCCACATTCTGTTGGGTCACCTTTCTTTGGGACAGGAACAAATATCGATCTCTTCCAGTCAGTTGGCCAAGTGGTTGTTCTCCAGATTTCTTGACACAACTTGGTGAGCATGTCCAGGGCAGCATCTGTTAACTGAAATATGTCAACAGTTCTATTTTGACACACATTAAGACATCATAAGAAAGAATCCACATAATGCAAGTGGTAATATAGAGCCTCGCTGCTGACAGAGAACACAGAAACAAATAATGATACTACGGCAAGGAAATAATAAAATCAAACCCATAGTTGTCAAGTTGGTGCATATTTATGGCAACCCCCCATTGGACAACCCTTTGTTGGGTCTCTGAAGCTGTAACTCTTTACAGGTGGAATCTTCCCATCTGTCTCCCAAGGAGCAGAAGCTAGTGCATTCGAATCACAAACTTTTCCATTGCTCTACAATGCAGCTCAATTGTACTAGGCCATCAGGGCTCCTTATAGAAAAGAAGTCAGTCATAAATATTAAACAGTGCACTGTGACCACTGACAGAAAAGATGACGAAAACTAATCAAATAGTATTCCTCTCTTATACATATATATATATATTCATGACTAATGCAATTTTCTCTCCATGTATTAATCACAGTGATTTACATTCGTTCCTTTAAAAAAAATTGTAAATCTCAATGAATTAACATAATAAAAATCCATTTCTCGGTCACATAGTCAAATGTGCTTGCTCTTGTTCTCCTGTTTCAGGACTCTTCTCCAACAAAAGACTCAAGAATCTAAGCTTCCAGAAGCTCTGTTATTTGTCTTTGTCTTTGTGGAGCTGGCAGATCAGTGAACAGTATAAGAGTGTGGAACATGGTGCACTTCACCCTTAAATACTTAAATATTTGAGCAAATCAGAGCTGTGGAGAAGTATGGAGACATCTGAGTGCTTTTAAGTGCCTCTCTCAGAGTTCAGAACACAGTCAATGGTTAAGATCAAGTGATGTGAATGATGTTTTTTATATTTCCTTGATATCAGAAAATTGTTTTGAACTTCCAAAAGAGAAGAGTTTCCAGGTCAACTTGCTCTCAGATATTTGGCATTTGAGGCTGTTGTTCAGTCTACCAAAGTTTTCTTATGCTACTTAATAAGATTCAAAGTAAATTTTTTCTGCTGTAGCAGTTGTTACATGTCAATGAGTTGGGACCTACTCATAGCTAACCCTCCAGGAGATTTTCAGAGGCAATCAGTCACATGAGAGGAAATTGCAGATCCTTCTTCCACTCTGCTAAAACTAGTAGAGTGGTTTTTGTTGTTAGTATTATAACTTGTTGCTGGTTCTGACTCATATTTGACTTCCAGCAGGTTTATAACTAAGAACCCTGAATGATACATATCACAACTGATCAAATATCATACACAGTGTGATTTAGGAAAGACAGGTCTAGAAAACGATAATTCTTTAAAAATGCTTAAATCAAGTAAAAATTTTGTAAAATATAAATTCATTTTTTAAAATTTTTTATTTTATTGTATTTATTTTAATGAACATTTACAGAGATTTTGGATTTCCATTCATTCATTATTTTACTTTTTTCCCTGCCCAGCACCTCTCCTTTCCCCTCCCCTCCCCACCCAGTTCACTCCTCTCTTTGAAAAGTAAAAGCAAAATTCTTTCATTGATATACAATATCCCCGCCCCGCCCCAAATTCACTTTTTAGAAGTCAGTAGAAATCAAATTATTAAGGTCAAATTTTTAAAAGCATCTGTTGAATGCAATGTCCACGTCTCCTCAACTGACTAATGGTTCAAGCCCCTTAGGTTTTCAAGTCTGTAAGCAACATGAGAGGGAATTGCCCATCTTTGTACTGTGGAACAGCAGGTGTATTCTAATCACTAGAGAGGGATAGTTTTGGGTTAGCAGCACAAATTCCAAATGTCTCTGGAGCTCACCTCCCCCAGCAATGTCAGGTGTATTTACTCCCATCAGTTTTAAATAATAAAGTGCAACTACCACTCCCTTTTTAAAGCTTTCAAATTAGTTGTCTCTTATATACAAGTAATTGTAATATAAAATCAAATTTCAACACTGTTAGACTCACACTAAAAAGCTACCTTGCAATCTCAAAGGCACACAGTTTGAATCCATCAGCTGCTCCATGGGAAAAAGATGGGCAATCTCCTCCCGTGTGATTTACTGTCTCTGAAAACCCACTGGAGGGTCAGCTTTGGGTGGGTTCTGACTCTATGGTACACAACAACAAATGAACAACTAATTTTCATCAGTGACTAGGGATGATAGAAAGAGAATTGATGTCTTTGAGCTGTGGTGTTGGAGAAGAGTGTTGAATATACTGTGGACTTCTACGACAACAAACAGGTTCATCCTAGAAGTCAGAGCAGGACTGTTCCTTGGAGTAAAGGATTCTGAAGCTTTGCCTAACATACTTTGGTCAAGGAGGGGTGAGTCCTTGGAGAGGGACAGCGTGTTTGGGCAAGTGGAGCAACAGCACAGGAGAGGAAGACCCTCAATGAAATAGATCGATTCTTTGATTGGGGTGATGGGAGTGAGTGTGACAGAGACGACGAGTTTGGCACAGGATAGAGCAGCATTTAGGGCTCTTGTACATAGGGTCACTGTGAGTTGCAAGCAACTCAACGGCACATAACAACAATAACTATATATTAAGGTGCCAAGGCTTTTACAATGTGTATATTTATAGCATTATCTAACTGGAAAAAACTTTACAAATCATCAATTCAATATCTTCAAACTGAAGGATAACCAAGACAGAGTGAAAATGAGAATTGTCCATAATCAGGAACATTTAGTAAATTTCCACTTAACAATCTGCTCACTTAATAATGGTCCTCTGCAGTCAGAGCCCTCATTGATATAGCCAATGCCTCCAATATCCCCCTTATGTATATCATATTATAATTCATATTTTCTCAAAGGCACAGACTAAAGATTAATAATTAATCCCAAGTAAAACATTTCAGTGGCAAAAAGTTTTCATGTCAAATAGTTGCAAATATGTAAGCCCCTCAAAGAGCTTTGCCAGGTTTGAGCTCAGGTAGTGATTACTCTAGACTCTGAATTCTCCTCATCCCAATAGCTCCCCACTTCAGATTCCTTTTCACCTTGCATTCTCTCTGTCATAATTAAATGTATCATGCCATTATGGATGTGTCAAGCTTTCCCACAAAATTAATTAGTCTCCTTAAGACAGTTTTTTAAACACAGTTAATTTATTCCTGGGAGTGACTTTGGTTCTACTTTGCTGGCAGATATCAGAGCCTGTCATGCATAACTAATACCAGAAGTATATTAATTATCCTTCATTTAAGTAGCATGCCCAAATGCACCAATAGTTCTTTCCTCAGAAAATTGTGTTTTCATGGAAGTTATTTTTTTATATGCTTCCTTAGGACATGAGTTCTTGTCCTAGTCTCATGTTTTGGTAATTGAATGACACAAGAACTGTCTTTCAATAAAAATAAAATAAATAGAGGTAATAGGACTTATATCCTTTAAATATAGTCAGAGACCTGTAAAAGAACAAAACCTAGGCCAGAAGACAGTTAAAAAATTAATAGAAGTTTATTTTTCATAATGATATTTAGTGGCTTATGCTCACCCTCATTGTACAGTTTAATCATTAAAATGCTTTGATTTGGTGTAGGAAACACAGCCTTCAAATGAATATGAACTGTAAATCCCAGTATATAAAAGAGGGGGATGGAATAATTTGTCTGACTGAAGTACCTGCCTAACCAGAACCCTCACAACAGTCTCCATGATGGGACTTCCAGAAAACTTCCAGGACACAAGGTTTAATAAAGTTGAACTTCTCTCTAAGATATTTTTAGCTGAGAAACTATCTTAGAGATAAACTTGTACAGACATTTTAGAAAAATAAAGAACTCCATTTTGCTTTAATTAGAATAAACAAAAAAGCCAAGGGAAAGTGCAGAACTTCATCCTAGATCTGACACCCTGTCCAGGATTAAAGACATTATTAACCACACGTTCTAGACTAATTCAGTTTTATGAATTACTTTGCATGAAACATTTATGATATGTCTCAGAGTACTTAGAATTTATACTGGAATATTGCAATCTGAGGCTTTATCTCATCACTCTTTTATTAAATATTAACTGAGAAGTGGAGTAAGACTTTATAGTATTAGGAAAATGCATACTTACAGACTGAGATTGAATGGGCTTGAAATTTCAATTGCTCCTAGAAAAGTCATTCTTTATTGTTCTTTGAATGATAAATACTAAAAAAGTAAAGGAGGGGAGGGAAATAACATTTTTTTAAAATCATATGATTTTGTTGTTGTTAATTGCTGTGGACGGGGTTTCAATTTATGGTGACCTATAATGTATAACAGAACAAGACGTTGCCCATTCCAGCATCTTCATAATTATTGATATACTTGAATTCATTCTTGCACTTACCAAGTGTTTTGAGGACCTTCCAATATATGTGCTTCATCTGGTACTCCATCATCAGAAAGACTTTTGATCCATTGGATTTTCATTTACCAATTTTTGAAAGTAGATGACTAGTTGTTATTGTTGTTGTTATGTGTCATTGAGTCACTTGTGACTCATAGCGACCCTAGTGTACAACAGCCCTAAACTCTGCTCTGTCCTCTGCCAATCGCACTGTCTCCAACACACCCAGCCCATTACCCCAGTCACTGAATCAATCCACCTCATAGAGGGCCTTCCCCTCATGTGCCTTCCATCCTCCCAAGAATGATGTTCTTCTCCAAGGACCAGTCCCTCCTTAAGAAGTGTCCAAAATATGTCAGACAAAGCCTCCGGGTCCTTGCCTCCAAGGAGCAGCCTGGTTTAACCCTCTCCAGGATGAATCTGTTTGTTTTCCTAGCAGTCCATGGTACCCTCAATACTCTTTTCTAGCACCACAGCTCAAGGGCATCAATTCTCCTATCCTCCCTAGTCATTGTCCAACTCTCTGATGCAGCCAGTGTTATCTGAAAGCTCTAGAGAAACATGTGCATAATTGTGTGACTCCTCTGCTGTTTTAAATCTAAGTAGTATAACTTCCAGCATCACAGGAAAAGTCAAGCCACATACTAATATAATAGATAATAAGGTATTTGGCTTATGTTTATATTATGTTTAAAAATGTTTCCCAGTTGATGTTTTGAAAAAACTTTATAATTACTTTAGTTCAATATATCTTTTTCTGTAGGTGAACTACTAGTGCTTTTGGATTCCTGTTGCCTTAGCATCACCATAGAAAAAAAAGTATCCTTCTCCTGTGTAGCTCATCATGCTGGGAGTTTATTCTTTACTTCAGAACTAGTCTTGCCAAGAATTAACTAACAATCCAAATATTAGTGCAAAGTGTTGTGAGATATTTTAGATTGATACCAAAGGAAATTATGATCAAGTCAATTTGAACACTGGCTTATATGTCCCAATTCTAGTACAAAAATGCTCTCCTGTGTCATTCCTCTTACCAAAACTATTTATGGAAAATAGGAACTGCATTGGAACATGTATCTCTGGATTGGAAATGATGATATTGTTAATATTTCTAGCCTTAAGCTTAAAAGATTATAATGTTCAAAATTATTTATTATATATTTCTTT
>NW_006399982.1:25049-42553 GCF_000299155.1 Elephantulus edwardii
AAACCCAAAATCTCTGTAAATGTTCATTAAAATTAATAATAATAAAAAAGAAGCCAATTTAGACAATTGGTAATTAATTTCTTTTCCTCTCAACAGAAACATCCCTAAGATAAAAGTGTTTTATTATCAAATAGTACATTAGGGTTTTGGTTCTTGTGTCCAGTTGAAAATGTTAGGTATGAGGCTTTTCCTTGTATTGAAGATCAATGTTCAGAAATTGATAGCTTATAAAGAAAATGTCTAAGCACGAAGATCTTACAGGAAAAAGCATCTTCTTCCTTTTAGAACTTAAGATGAAATTCAGTTTATTTATTTGTTCAACATAATAATTCAATAAATGCTTATTGAATACCTACTGACTTAGTTACCTAGAACTGCCATAATAAAAAAATATTATCAAAGGTGGATGGCTTTAGTAATATTATATCTAACAGTCTTAGAGACTATGTTTACGGATTCAGGATGTGGCTCAAGGGGAACTTCTTTCTTATTTCTTTATATATTTCAGGTTCTGATAAATTGTTTTTGTGATTAAGTGTCTTTGAGTCACTTGCAACTGATAGAGACCCTATCTATGTACAACAGCTCTTAACTATTCTCTATCCTCAGCCAAACTCATTGTGTTCAACACACCTACCCCTATTTCTCAAGTCACTAAGTCAATCTATCTTATCCAGGGTCTTCCTCACTTGCATTGTCCCTCCAGCCTCCCAAAAATGACGTCCCTCTCCAAAGACTGATCCCTCCTTTCAACATGCCCAAGTAGGTCAGATGTAGCTTCAGAATCCTTGCCTCCAAAGAGCAGCCTTAAACCTTAGAATCCTTTAATTCCTAGGGATTTTGATGCATCTGCTGTGTACCTGATTTCATATGACATACATGTCTCTATGTATATTCTGGTCTTTTCTAACTCTATCAAAGAAATTATTAGTATTAAGCCTACCTTCAATCTGATGTTAACTCATTAGTTCATTAGTAAAGAAAACTTCTATTTCCAAATAAGATCATATCAACTGATATAAATATCTACACTCAATATTTATTTTGAAGAGTCACAATTAATCTTCATACTTATTATATGCCAGAGAATATTCTGGACACTAAGGATACAGAATAAAGAAAATAGAACAAATCTCTTTATTTAGGAAAATTAATAAGTAATTATGGTAGGCAAAAATTAAGTAGATAAGAAAGAACAGAACATATGAACAAAGTATTATTAGTAATAATATGAGTTAGATGGATTGGCACAGTGACTGCAAAAATACCTTGAGCATATGAGAGACCTTGAGGGTGATACAGAATAGGTCAATGTTCAGATTTGTTATATAGAGTTGTTACTCATCATAGTTGACTTGATGGCACCTAACAGCAACAACAATAAAGGAAAATAAAGTCAAGTGAGAATATCACACTAATAATTATAAATAGTTCTGAGGAAATGGAAGTTGAGCAGAAATTTGATTTATCCAAACTTTACTTTCATTTTTAACTAAACTTTGAAAACACGAGGCTTAAACATAATCCAATCATGACTTAAGAACCCTTCAAGATTAGTGTAAATGAAAAGGGATGGTAGAAAAAGGATCACAAACGATAAGAGAATCTTAAAGTGTCCATAGATATGTTCATATTCTTTACTGTGTTTGTTGTTTAACATTGGCTTTCCTATATAAAAATGTGTTAAATTACATATTTTAAAACCATGCTGATGTTTAAAATATTGAGTGATGACACAGCCAGGCAATTTAAAAATGAGAAAAGATATGTTGAGATTACTAAAAGGTAAAGATAGAAAATATTTTCAAGTAATCATAGAGAAAAACAAAGGAATATTCTATTGACACTTCCCTTTGAGTTATAGTTTTTACTACAAGTAGCATCACAGCATGTGAAATATAAGTTCTAATTTCATAACATAGTCAATAGAATCCCCTATTATCTGATCCTACCTGTTTCTCTAAGCTTTCCTTTGTCAGAAATAATACATCCAACCCTTGCTGTGACTCATACTATCTTTAAAAATCATGTTTTGTTTGCCATAAAATTATTAACAGCTTACTCAAGGTTGTGCACTAATGACAAATGTCCTCCAAGCATACTATCTCATTCCTATCATAATGTACACTTCATCTTAATTACTAATTCATTTTGATGATTCATTTTACTGTTTCCTCTTATAGACTGTGATCAGATTAATCTGTTGTTATACCCTCAAAAGGAGACATTATAATCAATCACAAAACATTATGGATAACATTTTGAAGAATGAGAATTCCAGGATATATAAGGGTGGTTCGTGTAGAATCTGTATATGAATCAAAAAGAATAAGTAGATATAGCATGGTTCAGTAATGGAAAAATGAAAAGTATGTAGCAGGATTATATCTTATCATTTTACTAATTCATTCGGTATGCTGAGCAAATAAGGAAGCTAAACTTTATGATGAGCAACCTGACAACAAGATAGAGGGGAACTCATTAACAACCTGCAACACATGGATGACACAACTTTGATGAAAATAAGATCATTTGTGACAATTAATGATAACTATCAAAGACTAGAACATACAATTTGGATTATAATTGAAGGTGAATAAAATTAAAATCCCCTCCACTGGATCAATGCATAATATTATGATAAGTGAATAATAATTTGAAGGCTTTAATGATTTCTCTCTATTTGGATGAATAGTCAATGTTAATGGAGATAGCAGTTTAATGTCATTAATCTATTGATTTATTGCATTGCAAAATCTGATGTAAAAGACCTCTTTAAAGTTTTTAAAAGTAAAGACATAATTTAAGCAAAATGTACCTCATCCAAGTCATGGTATTTTCAATTCATTAATATGCATGTGAAAGCTGGGCATGAAAAAGAACACAGAAGAATGGATGTGGTTCAAATGTTGTGCAAACAAGGAACATTGAATTCTACAAGAATGAGAAATTATGACTTAGAATAAATGCTTTTAGATTGCTCCTTAGAAATCAGGAGAGCAAACCTTCAGCTAATTTGCCTTGGTCAAGATATCAGAAAACAACAACAGAAAAGGGAATCGGTTGGTGAAGTGAACTTTTAGTAAAATAGAAGATCAGTGAAAGCAGAGGGAGCAAGCCTACGCTATGGACAAAAATACATTGGACTAAAACTTAGCAGTGACCATAAACATGGACCAGAGCTAGGCAATGTTTCATTTAGGTATGCATAAATTCACCCTGTTTTGACATATAACACCAACAAATTATCCCCTCAATATGGTACAACTAACGTATCATTGGCACTCAAAAAATATTTGTTAAATGAATGGCTATGAAACATCTCAAATACCTATGTTTTACTTTATAATCACCTCATAATTCCCATTTTAAAATTTGCCTCTCCTTAGGCAAAATAGTGAATCTCTAAACTTAAATAAAAGTTGTGACTTTGACGACTGTATTTTTCAAAGTAGCAAAACACACAGAATGTGATCAATTCAATTCAGTGAATAACAATCAACACTCTTGGTACCAACAGTCAAGAAATAAAAACATGGCGCCTTGGAAAAAAACTGCCATTAAGAACATTTCCAAAGTGCTAACGAACAGTGATGCCAGTTTAAAGACTAAGGTGCACCTGCTCCAAGCCATAATCTTTTAAATGACTTCCTATGCATCTGAAAGTTAGATAATGAATAAGGATGGCAGAAAAGACTTGATACCTTTGAATCATGGCATTGGAGAAGAATATTGAATATCCCATGGACTTCCAATAGAACAAACAGGTCTGTTGTGGAAGAAGTGCAACAACCAGGATGTTCCTTCGAGGCAAGAATGATGAAACTTCCTTTCACATAGTTTGGGCATGTTGTCCAGAGAGGTAGTCCTTGGAAAATTATATCAATGATATCATATTGAGAAAGGTGGGGGTTCAGGGAAAAGAGGATGAAGAGGAACACCATCAAAAAGATGGACAGACACAAAAAGACGTGACTGTAAAAATGCCTCAACTACATCAGAGATGATGAAGATGGCACAGGATAGAATAAGGTTCAGATCTGTTGTTCATAGCGTTGCAATGAGTTGTGGTCAATTTCAGGGCACATAACAACAGCAATAGGCATTTATATTGTTCACTTGGAAAACACATCCACTTTGTTAATTTTCATTTAAACCTCTAGTGTATAAATTTATGATTACAATATTGTTCATTCTTTGCAAAATATTCAGAACTAATGCTTAATGGAATGAAACACTTAAGCATTTTCCTAACAACCAAACTTGAGCATATTGACAAATAGGGTTCATAACTTTCTGGTAATCCATCATACTCTCTAAATTTCTATATTACATTAAAAAGCTCCATCATTCCTGGACTCATAACCATGAATCATCTGGTTTCTTTTTCTTCAACTCTTATATCAACTTGAATAGAAATTTCTGCCAAATCTTCTCCAAATATATTTTACAAGTATTAAATGCATGCTTATTATTTGTAAAATGAAGTATTAGGCATTGATATAAAAGTGAATTCTAGTTTTAAAATGCTAACAAGCACATAAAATGAATATTGCATACAGACAAATGGCTACCACACCATAGAATAAATAGATATGAACAAATCATGCATGGACTATGTTCTCACGCAAAATGAAGTGTTCTGTTGTAAAGTTGGGAAAAAAAAGTTATGTCTACTTTTGAATATAGGAAGATACATTAATGGAGAAAATATTGTAACGTAATTAGTCAGACTTAGAATGCAATAAGATGTTGTAGAAATTGTATGTTGAAACTACACCCTGAGTGTTGTATGAAGTTATTAAATTATGAAAGTAGGTGACATATGACAGCAATGATCCATATTTTTTACAATAAATATATTGAAGAAAAAAAATATTATTGTGAATTAAAATCTTCTTGTTTTTATGTGCCATCTAGTTGTCTCCTACTCATAGAGACTCTATGTACAACAGCTCTCTCAAACGTAGGTCAACTACCCTCTTTACAATAAGAAAAAAAGAGAAAATAAGCTTAAAGATATTAAATATACTCACTCTATTCTACTTAGAAACCACCTACAGTTTGAAAGAAAACCAGCAGTTTGTGGCATACAAAGTCCTCTTATGAAACCATCTCATTTTGGGCCTCGCAAAAACTTTACAAAACAAAAGCACATAGATTAATTTTCTTAGAGAGAAAACTAGGACTAATGTACACAAAGATTTTACTCAGGGCCATAAAAGATTATCTAGTAGTAAAGTAAGAATTCTGACACATACAGCCTCACTTTCAGTATAGTATTCTTTCTTTAAAACATAATCATTGGCATTTTGTAAACATTGAACTTTTGCATTTAGACAATTCATCAAGGAGGAAGAGGTGTTGGTTCTAAATTATTTTTCATAGGTACTATCAAGTCAATTTCAACTCACGGTAATCCCCTAACACAAGGATTTTCCATAAAATTTCCTATACTATAATCTACATAGAAGCCAACTGACAATATTTTCATTCAGAGTCACTGGGTAAGTTCAACTTTTCTGATCACTTGGTCTTCTCTCATGAGGTGTTCTGGTGGCTCTGGTGGTGGTATTGTTGTTAGGTCGTGTGCAGATGACTGGATTCATGGTGACTCTATGAACAATGGAATCTTCTTCCCTTTCCTGTGCCAATCTCACCACCTCTAATATACTTTAGTCAGCTGTTACAGTCACATCAGTCCATTTCATTGAGGATATTCCTCTCTTTCATTGATTTTCTACTTTCCAAGCATGATATTTTTCCAAGGATTGACCTCTCCTAATCACATACCCAAAGTATGTGAAATGAACCTCTACCATTCTTACTTCTTTTTTAACTTTTTTTAATATTTTTTTAATTTATTTTAATGAAAATCTACAGAGACTTTGGATTTCCATTCATTCACTGTTGCACTTTTCTCCCTGCCCACCCCTCCCCCGCAGTACACTCCTTTCTTTGAAAAGTGAAAGAAAAATTCTGTCATTGTTTTACAATCCCTCCCCCACCATTCTTACTTCTAAAGAGTACTCTGGCTGAATTTTCTCCAAAATATACTTGCTTGTTTTCCCTAGCAAGCTGCACTTCTAACCTAATGGCTACATACCTCTACCTATTTGCATGCCCTGCACTGGAAGATAAGCAGTGCTCTCCCTTTGAGATTTATTCCCACAGAAAACCAAGGAAGGACCATTATGAGTCAGAACTGTCTTATTAGCAACGAATTAGCATTTGAGTTTGGGCGGTCTCTAATGGTTCATTGTAAATGAACTCACTACTTGTAAGGCCCAATGATTAACGTCAGACCTAAAAGACATGCCAGTGGTTAGGGAATTATTTCTCAGCTCCAGACTTACTTTTCCACACACTGCTTATGGGTGTGGAAGCAGAAAACAGTAAACCTCTACCTTGACAAGTTCTCTATAAGATTTTGTCAGCAGAAGATGCTAGAGGGAGGCTGCAAGTTGGAGAAGAAATTTAGGACTTGGTTTTGTAGTTTTGTTTTTTTTTTCCTAAGGACTCTATCTGCTTCTGATTCCTGTGAATAGCACTTCAGCAGCACTTTGTGCTAATTATTATTATTTTATTATTATTAGGTATGATCTAGTCAATTATGACTCATAGCGACCCTATAAACAATTAATCTAAAACCTGTCCTATCCTTGGCCAGCCTCACAATCTTTGACACACTCAAGCCAACTGCTGTAGTAATTATGTCAACCAGCCTGGTGGAGGACCTTTCTTTCTTTTGCCATCCCTCTACCTTTTTAAGCATGATGTCCTCCAAGGCATAGCTCCTCCTAGCAAAATACCAAATATACAAGATGAAGCTTCACCGTCCAATCGGTCTTCATCCTCTCCAAGACATATCTGCTTGTTCACGGAATACTCAATATTCTCCTCAACATTAAACACAAAGCTGTCAATTTTTCTTCTGTCATCCTTATTCATGGTCCAGCTCTCAGATGTATAACAGATCATAAAAAAAGACCATGAAAACATCTGCTGCTGCTGTTATCTGCCATGGAGTAACTTGCAACCCATAGCTATGCTATGCATAATAGATCTGAATTCTGCCCTATCCTATCAGTCTCACTTTCTCCGACACACTGAATTCCATTATCTCAGTTACTGTGTCAACCTATCTCATCCAGAGTCTTCCCCTCTTGCACTGTCCCTCAACCTTTCCAAGCATGTTGTCCTTCCTGGTAACATGTTCAAAGTATGTGAGATGGAACTTAAAAATCATTGACTAAAGGGAGCAACTTGGTTTCACTCTCTCCAGGAAAAAATTTGCTTGTTCTCTCGGCACTCTATAGAATGCTCAACACTCTTCTCCAGAACCAACCACAACTTTGTGGCATCATTTCTTCTTCTGTCTTCCTTAGTCATTATCCAGCTCTCCAATGCACATCAAGTAATTGCAAAGATCATGGCCTGGGTCAGGCACACCTTAGTTTTCAGACTGACATTGTTGCTCTTTAGAACTCTGGAGAGGTTCTGACAGCAGATATACCTAATACAATTCATCTTTTGATTTCCTGACTACTGGTGCCAAGAGTGTTGATTGTGGAACCAAACAAGCTGATATTGCTAACCACCCCAATCTCCTCTCCCTCTGCCAATTGGCTGGGTGGTGAGAATCTTTGTCTTCCTAATTTTGAGCTTCAGTCTGCATTGAAAGCTGCAGTCCTTGGCATTCTGCAGCAAACGCTTCAAGTCCTACTCAGTTTTGACAAGCAAGGTTATACCATCTACATAATGCAAATTTTTATAAGTCTTCCTCTAATTCTCATGCCACACTTTTCCTAATACTGTCCAGCCTCCCAAATAATCTGTTCTGTATTTAGTTTGAAAACGTATAGAGACAAAATACATACTGATGTACTCCTGATTTTGAACCATGCAGTGTTTCCTTGCTCTGCTTTGATGACTGCTTCCTGGAGAAAGTATAGTTTATGCTTGGGCACAATCAGATGTTCAGGAATTCCAATTCTTCTCAAAGTCAGCCACAGTTTGTTGTGATCCACACAGCCTTTGCATAGTCAATGAGAAAGGGATAGATTTGTGCTAAAAGTGACAGGAAGTGTCCAAGTCCTATAGCAACAGCAGAGGCCTCTCGTCAGGAACCTGTACTCCAGATCTATAAAGCTTCTCCACCAAACTCGGACTCAGCCAGCAAAGAGCAGTGCTCTCTCTTTAGACTTCAGAGTTTCTGCTCCACAGGATCCCTCCTTGTTCTTTGATTCTTTTGTTCTCTTAGCTGTAAGTGGACAGCTCAGTAGCTTCCTGAAGTTCCTTCCTCTTTGATATTGGAGAATTCTTCTTTAACCCTTGTAGCACTTAAAAATGTATCCATAATAAAAATTATTTTTATTAAATTCTGTCTTTCAAACTACTGGTGTAGTTTTTGTCTCTTTCCAGAGGAGCCAGATTTTATGAGGCTCTTCTACTATCCAAATTTCTCAAGAGGACATCAATTACCTTTTGCTAATATTCTACATATTAAACTTATAGTGACACAATTTAATCCTTCTCAATGGTTCTCACTTTGAACTCTCAAATGGGAAAGTCTGCTGTTAGGAACCACTCCAAAGTTCTGAAGAGCAATGGTGTCTCTCTGGAGACTAAGGTGCATCTGATACAGGCCATGGTCTTTGCAATCATTTGTTATGCATCAGAGAGTTGGACAATGACTAGGGAGGATAGAAGGAGAATTGATGCCTTTGAGCTGTGGTGCCAGAGAAGAGTATTGAGGGTACCATGGACTGCTAAGAAAACAAACAGATTCATCCTGGAGAGGGTTAAACCAGGCTGCTCCTTGGATACAAGGATTCTGAGGCTTCATCTGACACTTTAGACATTTTATAAGAAGGAACAGGTCCTTGGAAAAGGACATCATGCTTGGTAGGGTGGAGGGACAGCACAGGAGGGGAAGACTCTCTATGAGGTGGATTGATTCGGTGACTGGAGTAATCGGGATGGGTGTGTCAGAGGCAGTGTAGATGGCACAAGATAGAGCAGGGTTTAGGGCTGTTGTACATAGGGTCGCTATAGTCGCAAGGGACTTGATGGCACAGAACAACAACAACAACAACAACAACTCCTTATTGTCCAAGAAAACAATTCATCAGACATCTGATTATATTGTTGCATAACAATTTGTCTCTCCTTCCTTAAAACACTGTTATCTATCAATTATCTTCTTTTACTTTATTAAGCCCCACCTTATTTGTACAAAAAAAAATCCATTAGTGTTCTCCTTTAAAATGAAAAGCAATTTTATAAAGGAAACTGGTAAGCAGGTCAACCGTTAGTACCAATAAAACTTGGGAACTGAACTGTTGGAACTTTTGTCACTTTTCTTGGTAATTGTTTGCTCATGAGGAATCAGTTCCCGTCCAACCAACCATAGAAGAGGAGACAGGTATAGAGGTTGACCAGAATTAGCACAGACTAAGACTTGGAAGCCGCACTGTTGGGATGTTGCCACTTCCCTGGGCCTTTTCTCTGAGCAGTATATACTGGGCAGGACTTTTGTGACTTTGCCTATGCCTGGGGGAAACTTTCCTCTCCCTTTAAACTACAAGGCAGAACAGAGAAGTGTCCCCACCATAGATGGGCAAAGGGAAAGAACTCAGCTCCCTTCCTGCAATGGACAACTTGCCACGGGAAATAGGGAAAAGAAGCCCACAGAAAACCAGAAGGGCAGATTGCCACTGGGAATCTGAATCAGGGCACCTCTTAATGTTTACAAATTATCAATAGCATCATAAAGATAAGGAAGTTACAATAACCTACACTGACACAACAGAAATTGCCTCACAACACCAAAAGAACTTCATACAACACCAAAGAAGCAGCAGGAAGCTTCAAATATTATGAGTTGTGGTTTGTTTTTCTGTTTGTTTTTTTTTAAAGCCTTCCTTCTCCTAAAAATTTTTTTTTAAGAAAAAGAAAAGATTGCAAACCAAATGAATAGCCCAAAGACAGGAAGACAGAAGAAATGTATCCATGTAGAGTTACATAAACTGATACTGAAAAAGTTACAAATGATGGAAGAAAGACTAGAAAACATTAAAAAAAGACTTAAAAGAATTAAAAAAAAACTCATCAGAAGACAGAGCAGATACAGCCAATACAGTACAACAACATGCAATAATAGAAATGCATGAAAATAAAATTCAGAATATCAAGCCAGAAATGGCAAGATTTTAAACATGCTAGAGGGACAAAGAAGCAGACTAGAAAATACAGAGCTGAGAGTTAGCAAGCTAGACAACAAGAACCTCAATGAGATAGATGGGGGAAAGATTAAGAAAATATTAGAATCCTGTGAGATAATGTAAAAATGAACAACATAATCATAAACCCAGAAGAGAAGGAGTGGGAGAATAACTGAGAAAATTACCAAATATTCACTAGAAGAAAATTTTCCAAGTAACATGAAAAATTAGGAAATTCACATTCAAAAAGCTCAACAAACTCCTAACAGACTAAGCTCCAAAAGAAAATCATCAAAACATACTATAGTCCAATTCTCCAGAATGAAAGATAAGGATGGAAAACCAAAAGCAGTGCCATTTAAAAAAAAAAAAAGAGCCATCTACAAAGAAGAATAAATTTGATTAAGCTCAGAGTTCTCAGCAGAAGCCATTCACAAGAAGACAATGGGATGGCAAACAGAAAGCTAAAAAAAAAAATACTTCCAGCCAAGGATACTTTACCAAGAAATGCTGTCCATCAAATATAAAGGAGAAATTAGGCCATTTTGAAAAAAAGTAGAAATTTATGAAAACAAGACCATCTCTACAAAAAAATACTGAGGGAAACTCCTTCACAGAGACAAGCATAGGAAATTAAATGAACCAAAGTAGCCAGCAACAAAAGAAAAAGGAAAATAGCAAATGGCAATGGTAAAAACTGGCCTGTCAAAAATCACACTTAATGTGAACAGTTTAAACTCACCAATTAGGAGTAAAAGAGTAGCAAAAAAGTAGTAAAAAAAAAAGAATCGAACAAGGTCCATAAATTTGTTGTGGCCTGTAAGACACCAATCTAAGAAATGAGGAGAAAGACTAAAAATTAAAGGATGGGGGAAAATATATACCAAGCAAATGGCATCTATAAAAGTGCAGGAGCAGCAATTTTCATCCCTGATTAAATAGACTTCCAAATAAAAAAGTTAAAACATAAAGAAAGGCACTATATAATAATTAAAGCCACAATAGATCAAGAAGATATAACTTTGGTTAATACCCATGCACCAAATGATAGACCTAAAAAATACAAAAACAACAATAAACAGATATGAAGAATGAAATCAACAGCAACACAAAAGTAATAGGATATTTTAACACACCACATTTTCCAGAGGAGAGGTAACTGGAAAGAAACTTAACAAAGATGTAGAAGAACTAAAATATTGAATCAGCTAATCCTACCTTGTACATGTATTTTGAATACTTAACCCAACTAAAACTTAATTTGCTTTCTTCTCAAGTGCACATGGTACACTCCTCAGAATTCATCATATGTTAAGACACAATGCAAGCCTCATCAAATTAGACCACATTGAAATTACACAAAATATCTTCTCAGTTAACAATGTTTAAAAATCTAAACGTTAAAAACAAGAGGATAAAGGATAAAAAAAAAATCCAACAAACCCACCCATTTGGAAGCCAAATAACACTCTTCTTGAGTACTATTGAGTTATAGAAGAAATAAAAAGTGAAATAAAATTTCCTCAAAATTAATAAAAATTAAAATACAACATATTTTCTGGGATACAGCTAAGGTGGGGGTGGGAGTTTAGAGAAATAGGCAAACACATAAAAAAGAAGAGAAAAATAAACTACTTACTACCTAGACCAAGAAGGTATTGTGCAAACAGAGCAAGAGAACACTATATTCTTATAATCAGAATGAGTGTGTATCAGGATTGTATCCTTTCTCCTTACCTATGCAAGCTGTATGATGAGCAAATAATTCGTGAATTTAGACTCTAAGAAGAGGAGTGTGGCATCAGGATTGGAGGGAAACTCTTTAACAACCTGTGTTATGCTGATAACACAATGTTGCTTGTTGGAAGTGAGCAGGATATGAAATGCTTGCTGCAGAAGATCAAGAATTGTATTCTTTGACATAGATTACATCTCAACATCAAAAAGGCAAAGAGCCTCACTATAAGCCCAACAATCAATATTATGAAAGGTGACAAAAAGATTGAAGCTATCAGTAATTTCATCTTGCTTGTAACAACAATCAACACCCTTGGTACCAGTAGTCAGAAAATCAGGAGACATATTGCATTGGAAAAGTCTACTGTCAGAGGCCTCTCCAAAACACTGAAGAGCAATGATGTCAATGTGAAAACTAAAGTGCACGTCATTCAAACCATGATATTTTCAATCATCTGCTATGCATCAGAGAGCTGGACAATGAATAATGATGACAGAAGAATAGGTGCCTTTTAGTTGTGGTGCTGGAGCAGAGTACTGAATATCCAGTAGACTGTCAAAAGAACAAATAGATATGTCCTGAATAGGGTGTGGCCAGAATGCTCCTTGGAGGTAAGGATGGGGAAGCTTCATATTTCTACTTTCAACATACAGTTACGTGAGGCTATTCCTTCAAAAGGGACATCCTGTTTAGAAAGACAAAGGGTCAACAAAGGAGAAGAAGTCCCCCAAAGAGATATGATATTGGTAATGGGCTCTAGCGTCTCAGACATAATGAGGACGGCACAAGGTAGGGCGGGTTTCAGGTTGAATGTTCAAGAGCTGTTATGAGTCATATTCTACTCAATGGCATGTAACAACAAAAACAACAAAAACAGCAACACCTCCAGCAAACAGAAAAAGAAGAGCAAGTTAAACCCATGCTGCTAGAAGAAAGGAAATTTTAAGAGCTAGGGAGGAAATTAATGTGACAGAAAACAAAAACAATTGAAGATATCAGTAAGAGCAGGAACTGGTTTTTCAAGGGGAAAGAAAACTGATAAACCACCGGCAAATGTAACAAAAGGAGAGAAAAAGAACATTAAATAAGAAATTTAAAAAGTGACATAACAACAGAACAAGCTGAAATCAATTCTATAATAATGGAATATTATATAATGCTATTTTCCAATCAATATGAAACCTAGAGAAATAAACAAACCCCTAGAAACTTAAACCCTACCCAGAATTACACAGACAGATATAGAATACTTGAACAGACTCATTGCAAATGAAAAAAAAGATTCCCAAGATATAAAAGACTCCCCCCTCAAAAGAAGTCCAGGCCTAGATGGCTTTATGGGAGAATTCTACCATACATTCAGAGACAAAGTACCACCAATTCTACTTATTTTTAAAAAATAGTAAAAGAAGGAACACTCTCGGTATCATTCTATCGAGCAAAAATAACCCTCATAACAAAACCAGGTAAAGACATTTTCAAAGAAAGAAAACTATAGACAAATATCCCTCATGAACATAGATGCAAAAATCCTTAACAAAATCTTGGCCAATAGACCATGATAGTATATATAAAAAATTCCTCCTGAGCAAGTGTGATTCAGGTGTGCAAGGATGGTTCAACATAGGATAAACAATATAACTCATCACATTCGCAAAACAAAGAACAAAAACTACATTGTTCTAGCAATTGACGCAGAAAAGGCCTTTCACAAAATCCAACACCTCTCTTTGATTAAAACACCCAGTAACCATTGTTTTAAGTACTTTACAGGTTTATCATTTGACATATAGAAGTTTACCAAGGCTATGTCTTCTCAATCTATTGTGTCTTTAGTCATTATATAGTGTTCTTCCTTATCATTTACGGTAGTTTCATCCTGAAGTCTAGATGTATAATTGGCTACTGTAAATGGTATTGCTTTCTTATTGTCTTTTTCCATACTTTCTTTGTTGTTGTAGAGAAATACCACTGCTTTTAGTGTATTGGTCATATATTCTGCCACTCAGCTAGATTGTTCTACTAGGTCTAACAGTGTGTCAAGTTTTGGGGGGTTTCTGTATACACTATCATATTATCTACATACAGCAACGGTTTTACCAGCTCCTTGCCAGTTTGGATGCCTCTTATTTCTTTCTCTTTTCTTATTTCCCCAGAAAATAGTTCCAATACAATGTTGAGCAGTGGTGGTGATGTGGTTATACTTGTCTTCTCTCTGTTTGCAAGGAGAATGAATGCCTTTAGTCTTTCTCTAGTGTGAATGATGTCGGCTCTTGATTTTGCCAAATATTTTACACTATGTTGAGGAAATTCCCCCTAGTCCAATTTTGTTGATTATTTTAATTGGGAAGAGATGTTGGTCTTTTGTCAAAGGCCTTTTCTACATCAATTTATGGGATAATGTGGTTCTTGTTCTTTAATTTATTAGTGTGATTAATTACACTGATTGCTTTTCTTATGTTTGACCATCCTGGCATACCTGTTACGAACACTACTCACTATTGATTACTCAGTAGTGAATTCTTTTAATGCACATCAACAGACAAGTGGATTGAGGTATATTAACACAATGGAAATAACATGTAGCACTAAGGAACAAAAAAATTTTAAAGTAATATATAACATGGGAGAGTCTAGAGAGCATTATGCTGTGTTAACTCAGTCTTATAAGGACAAATAATGCCTTACTGAATAATGCCATTACTGTAATAACAGAAGGATAACTGAACAAGATGTGTATAAATGTCTAAAGAGAAGGGGGAAAGGGAAGAAAGGAAAGCATAAGGATAGCAGAGGTTAGTGGGTGGTTGCGTATAGGAAAGATTCAGTGGAGACTTGAAAAGACTGGATAATAATAGGCATAGATAAATAGTAATTAATGATACAAAATTCAGTCTATATGAATATTTATATAAAGCCCAATGTACATGCATGAAATACAATGTATATGAATGATTATGTGCAAATCAGTAAAAATATGAGAAGAAAAAATGAAGAACAATTTGATCTTAATATTATCTGAGAGTGCTCCAGATTGAAAATAACTTAAGCATCTAACATAGGGAAGTATAGGCTTGATTATTTATTTGTTAATGAAATATTATACTTACAATAATATATCTCAAGAAAATCATACTCACTGGTCAGAACGAATTCATAGTTGACCCTCCAGTAAGTTCTTGGAAGGCTGTAAGTCTCACAGAAGGAGATTGACCATCTTTCTCCACTGGCCCAAAGGAGACCAGATGGATTCAAATCACCAGAAAGGCACCTCCTTTGGGTTAACTCCAAAAGTTATATATGATAACTCTAGTATATAGAACAACTCCATGTACATGAGAACAACGGAGCTTCCTTAATAATACATCACTTATGGAAAGACCAAATGCATGGAGTATGATTAGGAGTTTGTATTATTTATGTAACAAACAAAAAGATAAATGCAACTGTGGCATAATCTCAACTAAGTGAAAAATCATGCAGATAAAAAATTTTAAAAAGCTAAAATGTTAATAGCTATTGTTTTGAGGTTATACACAGTTTCTTTCTGGCAACAAAACCTTTTTCCATCTAACTCATGGCAGGATATTGTGTTGCAGAGTAGAATTGCACTCCAACTAGTATTCATGACTGTCACCTTTCTTCTGAAGCATCTCTGGGTCAGTTTGAGCTGTCAACTTTTCAGTTACCCTACAAACCTATAACTATTTTAATCTCTTACACACATCTAGAAATTATAAGAAATTAATTTCATAATCACTTAAAATTTAAGACATTAAATGAAAATAAATCATAGATTATCTCACTTGTATTTTATAATTTTTCTATCTTCAACTTTTCAAAGCTTGTTTAAATATTACCCATTCTATAAATGTACATTAATATTCTACATTTTGAATAAATGGATAAATGGAATGTTTTCAGCAAGAAGCAACTCTATTTTTGCTTTCTCTCCTGTTTTTGTTAGAAGAATTTGTGTGTACCACTTAGAGCTACCAAACAATATCCATAAACACAGACAAAAGACTTATTTATTTTTTTTAAATATGGAATGCTTCACAAATGTGCATGTCATCCTTTCACAGGAGTCGTGCTAATCTTTGTATCGTTCCGATTTTGGTATATGTGCTGCTGAAGTGAGCACCAAACATCTATTTAATGTGAGGAGTTTTGTCCTATAGGTAGAATTTCCAATGAAGTAAGATCCCAGAAAGTCTCTATTGCTATAATATATCTTAATTCATCACTGTTAGCCTGAATTTTAATGGCTTCATTTTTCTCACCTTCTCCTGTTTGGAATTCTGAATTTTAAGAAGACCATATTTCACAAAGCAGTTTTCACAAACATAATCAATGCTAGGAAAATATGTAGCTGCTTTTGTTGTCACCATTTATTTTCATATGACCATTGCATACTGAGGAGGACATGATGATAATACAGCCTTACCAAAATAGAATTATTTTTCTTTTACTTATTTGACATTTGAAGTATTACCACACCTTTGATGTTATGGAGATCTCTTAAGAACATATCCTTTCTAGGTCACTCTTTAGAAAACTTAGAATTTAACTGTTGTTAAGTTTGAGACTATTAAAAGATGAAAGAAGGCATTTCTGATTTCCTTTTTCAGTCATAGACCCATGAAACTTGAAACTGTCAGAGTTCCCAGTGGCTGTTCATCTATTTTAAACTCTCTTTCCTAACACCAAAATCCCTTCAACTGTACTTGCTTCTTAAATACTACCCTGGATGAATAATATAAACTCATCAAAGGAGTCTGTTATATTTGATGGATAGTCTTAATTCCTTTATTCAAATACTGAGCATTTCCTACTGCAAATCTCTAAAGGGCTAGAGATTAAGTGAATAAAAAGTCAGTGATGTCAAAGCATTCACTACTTTTAAGTGTCAAAGGACCTCTTAATATTCATCATTATTATAGTTATAAATACACTGTATCACATATTTGATATTGTAGCTTTCCTCTGAGTAGTGTATAAGTTCCACTAGAATAGAGTCTTGGTTTTATTAATTTGCACACTTAGCACTAAATAGATGCTTACCATTATCCACTGACATCGAGTTAATGTTTACATAAGAACCACTGGAGAAGCTCAATATCAGCTGTGAAAACAAGGCCAGGAGCTGATTGTGGAACAGACCACCAACTACTCATGTGAAAATCCAAGCTAAAGCTGAGGAAAATTAAACCAAATCCAAGGCAACCAAAATATGACCTTGAGTCTATCCCACCTGAATTTCAGAAACATCTCAGGAACAGATTTGAGGCTTTGAACACTAATGAACGAAGGCCAGATGAGTTGTGGGAGGATATCAAGGTTATCGTCCAGGAAGAGTGCAAACAGTCATTGCAAAGACAGAAGAGGAAGAAAAGACCAAAATGGATGTCAGAAGAGACTCTGAAAATGGCACTGGAGCACAGAGAAGCCAAAGCACAGGGAAGAATTCAAGATACTAAAGAGTTGAATAGAAGATTTCAAAAGGCAACACGGGATGACAAAGCAAAATATTGCAATGA
>NW_006399982.1:44103-64279 GCF_000299155.1 Elephantulus edwardii
ATTGATTCAGTGACTGGGATAATTGGGATGGGAGTGTCAGAGACAGTGCGATTGGCACAGGACAGAGCGGAGTTTAGGGCTGTTGTACGTAGGGTAGCTATGAGTCGCAGGCGACTCGACGGCACATAACAACAACAACAACAAGGGTCCATTGTGTATCCTAGGCTATTATAAATCTTAATAAGAATAGACTGCTCTTCTTTCTTCCATTGAGCAGCTGGTGGATTTTAAGTGCTGACATTTTGTTTGTTGTTGTTGTGGCTAGGTGCCATGGAGTCCACTGCAACTTGTAACAACCCTATGAACACCATCTGAAATGAACCCTACCCCTGAATCAGCCTGCACCATTCTCATGATCTCTGTCAGGTTCAAACCCAGTGTGATAGTCAATATGTCAACCTATCTCACTGAGAATCTTTCATTTAGCAACTCACTACCATACACACTGCAACATCATGGATCCACAATACAAGCACATTGGGCTTCCATATGTCTTTTATACTAAACTGAAATAAATTAGTCTCTAATATGTACTTACCTAGTCTAGTTACATCTTCTGATACTACTAAGAGTACTCATTCTTTTTTCCTAAACTAGCCTAGTGCTCAAATCCAGCTGCCCTGTTCTTTTCTCTATGTTAAATATTATTTGATACTTTATTTGTTCCCTATGTATATAATGTTGAGTAACCTGTTATTTTAGTAGCAGCAGTCCTCCTCTGAATAAATTTCATTTTGTCAACATCCTGATTAATATAGGAATAAAATAGTTATGTGGAACAAGTGTTGACACACACACAAAGTGTATTTTATTTACTAACTCCAAAATGAGAATTTAATTGACAAAATAGCCTGGCAATGGAAATTAGAAGGAATAACAGTTGCAGAAATGGTGATGAATTGGATAAACTATTTTTTCTCCCTAATCTTGACATAGATTATTTATTCTCCACAACTGACTTGCTAATTATTACGTATCTTATATCATTAAGTTTAACTCCAGGCATTTTTCTTTTCTTAAACAAGAGAATTTTATAATTACTAATTATCTGTCAGTACAATTATTTTAGCTTTTTGATTTCATACTGTCCTTAAATAATCATGTCCCTAATGTAACTGTCCTTAATGCATTTTTATATAATGTTTTGAAAATACCTTTATTCCCCAACAATAATTGGTTTCTGAGAGTTAGGAGAGTTTATAGAAATTTCAATATAAAATTTGAATATAGTGATGGAATATTTAACTATCATTATCGTTGTTGACAAATATATGAAAAATTAATCCTGTTATAAACAGAGATGTAGTCATTGGACTCAATATTGTAAAGAAATCCAATACAAAACTGAATCATAGGATTATTTCTCTCTTTCTGTCTCATAACTACAGCTGTCTTGCAGTTCCTATTAAACACATTCTTCTCCATAAAATATTATCTTCGTTCATCTCAATTCAAGCATAGTAATATATTTTTCCATAGGATATTTCTTAAAATGATTTATACAGTCTGCAGATTATCAAATAAAAAAAGAGAGAATATATAAAGAAAAGTAATCCAAACTTCAGAGCTCATTTTAGAACCGTTTTTTTCGAAATTTGTGATGAAATATAAACAATTACTTGATTTTGTTTACTGTAACTGTGTAGAAAAAAAATTTACAAGTAGCCAATCTGTATTCATATTTTTAAACAAGACAGAGCATCAGCTGATTCTGTTATACCACTCAAAACAGTGGGGATTTGTTTGTTTTCATTTATTTGCTTCTCATAAATCTTATTATGTTCTTATTATATATCAACAAATAGGAAGTGAGTCATAGCTGACCCTCCAGCAGGTTGTCAGAGGCAGATAATTGTACAGGAGTGGATTGTCCATCTTTCCCGTCTCCCCCCCCCCACCCCCCACCCCCAAATTAGCTAGTGGATTTGAACCACATACCTTCAGGTAAGCAGCACAATATAGAACCCATAATTTCCACTCTATTACTACTATTGAGAGATAACTGAGAGAGAATAATGGTCAGAATATTGACAGCATATTGCTGAAGTGCAAAGTAATAAAGAGTAATCATATTTACAATATTTATGATATATAAAAGTACTATCTTCCAAATACATTTCATTCATTCTATTTTTCTTCCCTCAATGCCACAGTAGGTGATTGATTTTAAATAAACCTCAACTTTATTCAGGGAACCACAGTGCTTGATTTTTACAAAGGTGAAAATTTGGCTTAATGAATCTTTTCCTTCTTGTCACTTTTAAAAATGAATGTGACTTGCAGAGAAAGGGGAAATGAAAATAGGAAAAATGATAAATAAAGTTTGCTATAACCTTCCAAATAGGGAAATCAGATCAATCAAGTTTTTTCAGATGATGCATTTTAAATGCAGAAAAGACCAACACAGAGAATCCCATCCTTTGTACAAGGAAAACAAAATGTTACTAAATAGGACTCAGATTTCATGGACATACATTTTCCATCAGCCAATAATTCAGTAGAGGTAACACCATGATAGATAGAAAAGAGATTGCTGTTGTTAGCAATTACATCTTGCTCAGCTCTACAATCAATAGCCTGGGCACCAACAGGCAAGAAATAACAAAACAAATTGCACTGGAAAAATCTGCTGTCAGAGACCTCTCCAGAGTACCGATTAGCAATGATGTCAGTCTAGAGAGTAAGGTGTGCCTGATCCAGGCCATGGTCTTCACAATTACTTATTATGAATCAGAGCTGAATAATGACTAAGAATAACAGAAGAAGAATGGCTGCCTTTGAGTTGTGGTGCTGGAGAAGAGTCTTGAACATACCATGGACTGCCAAGAAAACAAATAAGTCTGTCTTGGAAAGGGCAAAACGAAGTTTCTCCTTTGGAGGCTAGGATTTTGAAACTCCGTCTCACATATTTTGGACATGTGGCCAGGAAGGACTAGTGCTTGGAGAAGACATCATGCTCAGAAGGGTAGAGGGACAACAAAAGAGAGGAAGACCCCAGATGAGATAGATTGGTACAGTAACTGGGGCAATAGGAGTAGGTGTGTCAGAATCAGTGAGGCTGGCTCAGGATAGGGTAGTCTTCAGAGCTGTCATACATAGTGTTACTTTAAGTCACAGATGACTTCAGGGCACATAACAACAACAACAAGAACAGAAATTCTGAAATGTTTTATCTGATTCTTCATTGTAGGTGACTTTTAATATTCTTTCAAAAACAAAGTTAATTTAGATGAAACTATTTTTTTTAAAAAAACTACTTGATTGATAAAATGCATATTAATATTTCTTTGTACCACAGATTATAGGACATCATTAATCATTATTGAAACCCAGTTTTAATTGAGACAGGGAACCTAACTTTTATCTTCAACAACTTATTAAAACAAACAATTTACTGTCAATGAGTCAGAAGTGATTTCTTTGGGCCTGCAAATGCCACAAGAGGTGATTGCCAGTCTTTCTCTCTCACAGCAGCTAGTGAATTGGAACCACTGGAGAGATTGGACTTTATGTTAGTAGCACCGCTTGCTGTAAACAAAGCCACCAGAGCTTCCTTTCCACAACTGTTGTTGTTATATATCATTGAGTCAGAACCACCCATGAATGACTCTCCAGGGGGTTTTTAAGGCAGGAAATCACACAGGAGGACATTGTCTATCTTTTTCCCTTGAAACACCTGGTGAATTAGAATCAGTGGCTTTCAGTTAACAGTTCAACTCTTTACCACTAAGGCACCAGAGCTCCTTATTTCATAATAAGCTTCAATAAGCTCTCAATAAATAAATAAATCCTAATATTGTTATTATTACATATTTTTATATTTTTTGTGGGGAGCATATCTATGAGAAGAAAAGTAGATCTAAAGCTGAAGGTAAGTAATTGGTCATCTAGCCTCCTTTTTGTCATTCACACTAGCCTTAAGTCAAATTGTTCTTCATGACAACATTTGTTCTTGTTAGTCGTCATCAAGTATGTTCCAAATCATACTTATGCTATAGCAAGATTCTGCTGAGAATTATCCTAAAGTGACTAGAACAGAACATCAACAGAGAACTGGCTTTAGGCTGAGGGTTATTATAAATAATGTTAGATGGATCTTGGCTGAAAGCAGAGTATGCTAGAGGAATGTCTGTGTTTCAGCAACTATGCAAAGATGTTTGACTGTGTGGATCACAAAAAAAATTGTGGCTAACTCTAATAAGTATGGAAATCCCAGAACATTTGATTGCGCTTATGCAAAACCTATACCTGGACCAGGCAGCAGTTGTCAAAACAGAGGAAAGGAATACTGCATAGTTTAAAATCAGGAAGGATGGACACCAGGAATGTATCTTGTCTCCATACCTTTTCAATTTATGTGCAGAATAGATCATTCAGGAGGCTGGGCTGTATAAGGAGGAATGTGGTATCAAGGTTGGACAAAGACTCATCAACAACCTGTGTTGTGCAGATGACACAACCCTGCTTGCTGCAACTGGGGAGGACCTGAAGGACTTGCTGCAGAAGGTCAAGTACTGCAGCCTTCAATATGGATTGAAGCTGAACATCAAGAAAACAAAGATTCTCACCACTGGGCCAACTGGCAGCATCATGATAGATGGTAGAGAGATAGAGATTGTTGACAGTTTTAGTTTGCTTGGCTCTACAATCAACACTCTTGCTACTAGCAGCCAGGAAATCAAAAGACAAATTGAATTGGGAAAGCCTGCTTTCAGCGACCTCTCCAGAGTACTGAAGAGCGGCGCTGTCAGTCTGGAGTCTAAAGTGTGCCTAATCCATGCCATAGTCTTTACAATTGCTTGCTATGCATCAGAGAGCTGGGCAATAAATAGGGATGACAGAAAAAGAATTGGTGTCTTTGAGATGTGGTGCTAGAAAAGTGTTGAATATACCATGGACTGCCAGGATGACAAACAGTTTTGTCCTGGAGAGGATGAAACCAGGCTGCTTCTCAAAGGCAAAGATTCTGAGACTTCATGTGACATACTTTGGAGATGTTGCAAGGAGGAACAAGTTCTTGGAGAGGGCCATAATGCTTGGAAGAGTGGAGGGACAGTGCAAGAGAGGAAGACCCTTAATGAGATAGATTGTTTCAGTGACTAGGGTTATGAGGGTAGGTTTGTCAGAGACAGTAAAGTTGACACAAGATAGAACAGGTTCCAGGGCTATTGTACATGGGGTTGCTATAAGTTGCAAGCAATTAGATGGTAAATAACAACAACAAAAACAATGTGTAGAATAGAATGAAACACTGCCTGACCCTGTTCCTTTCTCACAATTTCTGCTCTGCTTAAGCTTGTTTTTATAGTTATTGTGTCAATTCATTTCATTGAAGGATGTCCTCTGTGTCTTTCCAAGAGTGATGTTCTTCTCCAGGATCTGGCCTCTTTAAATAGCAAGCTCAAAATATGTGAGACAACATCATCTATGCTTTTAAGAAGCACTCTGCCTTCACATCTTTCAGACAGATTTTGTTTGTTCTTTTGGAAGTTTATTAGATTAATAATATTTCTTTGCACAGTTTTATTTTCCATATTATTCTTCTATTCCCAAAAATCTTTAATGATAAGCCAATGACTGCCAACTAGAATGATCTGACATTAAATGTGCTATTTGAAAGATGTTAGGTCATTCAACAAATAAAGTCGTATTTTTTCCTAGGTGGTGAGAGCACTTGGTAAAATTGAGACTTGGTCTCTCTAGACCCTAATGGTCTAGATTATTTGAGAACATAGACTCCATTTGTCCTATTAATGACAATAATTCACAGACAAAATAAAAGCATTTCAAAAAACACATTAAAATAGAAAAAGCTATTTCCAGTTTCCTTTGGAAAGGAAAGAGACCCTTAATAAACTTAGCTCTTCTGAAAAACAAAAATAAAGTAGGAGGCATCTCACTCTGATCTCAAAACCTACTATACAGGTATAGTGATCAAAAAAAGCATGGTATTGGCACAATTGCAGACACATAGATCAATTACATAGAATTGAAAATCCAGAAATTAATAAATCAACATATGGTCAACTGATATTTGAGAAGATAAAACAAACAAAAAAACATTGAATTGAGGAAAGAGAGTCTCTTTAACAGACAATGTTTGCAAATATGGATAGCAACCAGCAGAAAACTGAAACGGAATCTACATCTTACACCATACCCAACACTGAAAGTAGATCAGAGAACAAGGGATAAAACTTAAAACCATAAAGATCATGGGAAATAAAATGGGATCACATTTAGGAGCCCTAACATGCAGTATCAATGGACTTACAAACAGCCAAAATGTACAACCTGGAGAGAATAAAATTGATGAATGGGACCTTAAATAAAATCCCTGTATGAATAAAAAACTTTCTCCAAGAGGATGAAAAGAAAGTCTACTGGGGAAAAATATTTGGTAATGAGATTTCAGACAAGGATCTCATACTAAAGTTTACAGGATAGTTAAAAAACAAAACAAACACACACAACCTGATAATCACAGGAGAGGTATAAGACATGACTTTTCACAAAAGATGTTTAGATGGACGAGAAGCACATGATGAGATGTTCAGAATCATCAGTAATCAAAGAGATGCAAACAAAAATAACCGTGAAATACCATCTCAGCCTAGAAGCAGTAGCAAAGCTTAATAACACAGCAAACAATGATTGTTGGAAAGGATGCAGAGAGATTGGAATTCCCATGCATTACCAGTGTGATTGTAAAAAGGTACAACATTTATTTCCAGTTGATTTTTCTTCAGGAAGCTGATCATATAAATCCCACATGACCTAACTATTCCACTGTTAGAATTATACTCCAAGAAAATCAGAGATGAGAAATAAACAGAGATATATGTTCATAGCAGCATTATTCACAGTCTCAAGAAAATTGAAATAGCCCAAATGCCCATCAATAAACAAATGAATTAAGAAATTGTGGTACATCCACACAATGGGATACCATACAGAACTAAGGAAGAACAATTTCATAAAACATGCGAGAATCTAGAAAGCATTGTGCTGAATGAAATAACTCAGTTACAAAAGGACAAATACTGCATAGGGCCACTATTGTGAATATAGGAGAATAACAGAGTAAGATATATATATATATATATGCTCAAAAGGAGAAGGGGAAGAATAGATGAGGCAGAAAAGGGGAAGGATGGAAAAATCACTGGGATAGCAGCAGTTGAGAGGGTGAAAGAATGGAAAAGTTGTAGAGGGGACTTCAATACACAGTGTGACCCTATGTCACAGAGCCACACAATTTGATAGGTTGAGGAAGGACTAGGTTAAGGAAATGGGAAGATTCAGTGAGAGAAAAAATGTGTATAAACTTTGTAAGTAAAACAGCATAAAACAATTTTTTTCCAAAAAGACTGTGATATTAGATGTAGGATAAAGGTAATCATATAAAATTTAATGTATATGAATGATTGTATAAGACATAATGTACATAAATGAAAGACAATGAAAATGGTGGTTGTATAAAACACAAAGCACATGTACAAAACACAATGCATATGAATGATTGTATGTAAATTAAAGAAATTAAAAAGAATTTTAAGAAAGTAGGAGTTTCCTACCCTTTCCTTGAAGTAGTAGCTTTCTGTCCAGATGAAGTTTCTACCAACCATGGTGGAATCATGGTTTTTCTGAGTATTTGTTATGTATCTGAGAACTGGACAATGAAGAAGGATGACAGAATTGCTGCCTTCGAGCTGTGATGTTAGAGAAGAATGCAGACCATCCCAGGGACTGCCAATAAAACAAACAAATATGTCTTGGAGAGGGTGCAGATGGAGTGCTCTTTGGAGGCAAAGATAATGAGGCTTCTCTTTGCATACTTTGGGCATATTGCTAACAGAAGCCATGATTCTCCGAAAGGTTGATTGACATGAGGACTGCCACAATGGACTCTAATGTTTCAGGAAGTGTGAGGCTAGGATAGAGCTTGAATCTGTTGTTCATTGAGTTGCTATGGATCGTACTCTACTTAATGACACCTAACAACAACAACACAGTGGAACCAGAGAGCATTTCAGACAGTGTGATTTGCTCTCCTTTCCTCTGCAGCAGTGAGCTCCCCAACCAAGGCAAATCTTTTCTCAAGCCCAGAAAGAAGCCCAATCAAGATATTGAAGAATTAAACTATACAATTAACAAACCTTATCTCATAGATATATACAAGGCTATTACATGCTTAAAAAGTTCAGTATATATTCTTATCCGGCAAACATAGATCATTCTCCAAAATAGATTGTTTCCTGCCTCTTGGTCCAAGTATAGATTTCTCATTAGCATGATCAGGTGTTCTGGGATTTCCATTCTTCTCAGAGTCAGCCACAGTTTGTTATGCTCTACACAGTCCAATGCCTTTGCATAATCAATAAAACACAGATAGACATTCCTCTGGTGTTACTTGATTTCAACTAAGATCCAATATCCCTAGTACCACGACCCCTTCTATAGACCAATATTTGTCATGAAGGTAGATGATACAACCTCAACAAAATCTCAGCCAGTAGATCCCTACAGTATTAAAAAAATAATAATTAATCATGACCAAGTGGAATTCATAACATATGCAATAATGGTTCAACATAAGAAAAAAATTAATGTAATTCATTATATTAAAAAAGCAAAGAAAAAGAACTACATGATCCAATCAAATGATTCAGAAAATTTGAGAAAACCCAACACTCTTATCTGATCAAAATGCTCAACAAAAAGGAATAGAGGGGATTTCTTCAACATAGTGTGTAATATATACACAAAAACCAGAGCCAATGTAGTTCTCAATAGAGAGACATTGAAGGCATTCTCTTTTAGAAAAGGAACTAGGCAAGAATGCCCACCATCTCCATTATTATTCAGTATTGTAATGGAAGTCTTGGTGGGAGCAAATAGGGCAAGAGAAGGGAATATAGTACTTCCAAATTGGGAAAGAGGAAATAAAACCACATATGCAGTTGAAATGACAGTATATTTAGAAAATCCTAAAGATTTAGGAAAAAAGAACAACAAACAAAAACACCTAAACTGCTGGACATAGTTAACCAATTAGCAAAATTACATGATATAAGATCAACATACAAAAATTGATTTCTTTATTGGAACAAAGAGAACATAGAAAAGAAGCTAAGAAAATCAGCATCAATTCCAATAGCTAACTACACGATTAAATATTTAGGAACAAATCTAACTAGAGACACAAAAGACCTATACAAAGAAAATCACAAAACATTACTATAGGAAACAGAGAACAAGATAAATGGAAAAAAAAATATACAAAGTTCATGGATAAGAAGACTTGATATTGTGAAAATGACAATTCTACCAAAAGTGATCTACAAGTGCAATACAATCCCAATATAGATAGTAATTTCATTCTTCAACAAGATGGAAAAGGAAATTTCCAATTTTGTCTGGAAGAGAAAGAAACTCTGAATAAGCAACGCATGACTGAAAAAGAAAAATTAGGAAGAATCACATTGTCTGCTCTCAATCTTATTAAATAGTCATAATAATCAAGACAGCATGGTACTGGTACAGAGATACATAGATCAATTGAATAGAATCAAGAACCCAGAAATCAACTAATCTAAAAAGACAAAATCAGTTAAGTAGAGAAACTACAGCCTGTTTAACAAATGGTGCTGATAAAATAATACAAACATCTGTTGAAAACTGAAGCAAGACTCACTCCTTCACACCACATGCAAAAACAAACTCAAGGTAGATCAGGGACCTGGGAGTAAAATGTAAAAAAAAAAATTGTCAGAGAAAAAGTAGATATAACTCTAGAAATCCTAATCTATGGTATGAACAGACTTCCAACCATAACATAACCCTACAATCAAGAGAGGATAAAATAGATGAATGGGGTCTTTTAAAAATAAAATCCCTATTCATACCAGAAAACTTCTACAGCAGGGGAGTAAGTAAACCCACAGACTAAGAAATTATATTTGGCAATAACATATAAAACAAGGGTCTCACTGAAAGTTTATAAAATACTGCAGCACCTCAGCAATAAAAAGGCAAACAATCCAATCACATAATGTACACTAAATATATACAGGCCCTTCATCAAATGAGAAAGCCAGATGGTCAACAAATACATGAAGAAATGTTTAAAACCCCCAGATATCAGAAAAACAGCGACTAAAATAACAATATATCTTTTCATCCCAGCAACAATAGTGAAATTCAACAGGGCTGCAAATAATAAACGCTGGCTAGAATGTAGAAAGATTGAAGCTTTCGTTCACTGCTAGTGGGGATGTAAAATGATACAATCCCTGTGGAAGACAATTTGGCACATTCTCAGAAATGTTGGAAATAGAAATACCATCTGATCTAGTTATCTCACTACTGGGAATACATCCTAAAGAAACCAGAGTTGTGATGGAAACAGATGTACACACATCCATGTTTACATTATTCACAACAGTGAAGGGATAGAAACAGACCATATCCCTGTCAACAAACAAATGGACAGAAACACTGTGATACATTCAGACAATGAAGTATTGACAAAAAGTGGACTTGTAAAACACTACCTAGCATGGATGAGTCTGGAAAACATTATGCTGGATGGAATAGCTCAGTCACAAAAAAAGACATATAATGTGTAAGACCACTGTAAGTAAATTAGGATGGATAAGGGGAAGAGAGGAGCAAGAAATGAATGGATCAGTAATGAGCATTACACTGGAATAGGAGAAGAGTAGAACTCTTTAAAAGGGATGGATCATTAGACATGATAGATAGATAGATAGATAGATAATTATATATTAGATATATTAGAGATAGATACATTGAGATAGATATATTAGATATTAGATATATGTTACAAATAACAATCTGGGATAAGAATATGCATTACAAAGTGAACTGGGCAAGTAGGAAGGAGGAAAATGTGCATTAATGGATGAATGAAACTTTTCTGTACATTTTCTCTAAAACCACAATAAAAAATGAAGATAATTGAATCCAAAATATCTGTAAATATTCATTAAAATTAATAAAAAATAAAGAAAATTCATTCTGCTCAATAAAATAAATGACATAATAATAATATGACAATGAGAAATGTGAAGAAATAAACTACTGAATGATAATACATGTAACTAATTGTAGCTAATACAATTAATTACAACTTTTTCCATAGAAGTTAATAAAAAGCTGCAGATTTAGATGGTAGAAATTTATTTCTGACTGCCAGGATATTCCTCTTTCTTTTGGTAAAACTCTTTACCTCAATTTCCATTTAGAGAGCTATCTCTTTTATATGAATTGTAATGCTGATGTCACCAAAGATACCACTTTCGGTAAGAAAAAGGCCACATCTGAGAATGTTCACCAGAGAAACTAGCAGCTCAAAGAACTATTTGCGTTTTGTTCCTTCTAGGTATTGGATATTAGATTTTCCTTTTACACACAACACCACTGGGATTCCTTCTTTAAGTGACACTCCTAAATATTTTTTATTTTTTTTTTACTCCCAAATATTTCTAATAAATTCTGTTTTGTATAAATTGGAGAAATTAAATAGTTTTCTGTTTCTTAAAAAAATTTAGCAGATACAGAACTGCTTTAGTTAGAAAACAAGTCACATAGATACAAAAAAAAATTTTTTAACTGTTAGAACATCAATACCATGCTTATGAGATTAGACTGTTTTTATTAGACCTATTGAAAAAAAATGGTAGAGTTATGATCATGGTTAACAATTCCTGTAGTTCAGTATAACTTAAAAACCACCTGCAGTCAACTGTAGAAATTGATCAAGGATGAAGAATGCTGAGCACTGAACCATACTGCTCTCTGGCAGATATAACAGATGCTTGTCCCTGAAATGACTGCAAAAGCTCCTGTCTTATGCAAGAGGTCCTGAATTCTCTGCCATTGATTCACAAATCTTGAATCTGTCTAAAAATTAATGATTCAGCTTCTGGCAATGAGCTTCCTACCTCTGCATTTGTCAATTACCATGGCAAATCCTTCTACACAGATCCCTCAAAACATATTTCTGCAAGTCAAACTGTTTTGTGGAGGTCAAAATAATTCATGCCCAAATACTGTAATAAAAAATATTTTTTTTTAAAAAAGTAATCCCATCAGTCAAAACCCACCATAAAAACTTTCAAACTATTAGTGTGAGTTGTTCTTCTCAAAGGCAGAGGTGAATGCTTTGATAGGTGTGATAAGATTTACAGAAATGTCAGTGTGTGCTACAGAAGAAAGATCTGGTGTTCTAATTCTGTTGAGATTCAAACCCGTTGCTGTCAAGCTGAATTGACTGATAGCCGACCCTCCAATGGAATTTCAGGAGGCTGTAATTGTATGGGAGGAGATAGCCCATCATTCTCTTGCGTTGCTGTTAGTGGATTAGAACTACCAGAGGGGTGAGAGCAGGGCACCTCCCTATGAGCATTGCCATTAGTTCTTGTTGCTTTGTGCCATTGAATTGTCTGTCACTCATAGTCACAGTCATAGTTTGTTTGGTTTTTGGGGGTTTGTGGTTTTTTGGTTGGTTTTTTTTTAAGTTTGAAGATGTTTTATGTGCAACAGCCTTAAACTCTGCTCTATCCTATGCCAATTTTATTTTCTCTGATACACCTACCCCTGTTAACTCAGTCCCTGAATCAATCTATCTCATGGACAGTCTTCCTCTCTTGTGCTGTTCCTCCACCCTCCAAAGCATGACATCCCTCTTCAAGGACTTGGTCCCACCTTGCAAAATGTCCAAAATATGTCAAATGACGTATTTTCAGAATCCCTGCCTCCAAGAATTAGCCTTGTCTCACTCTCTCTAGGATGAACCTGTTCATTTTCTGAGAAGTCCAAGGTATATTCAATACTAACCACAGCTCAAAGGCATCAATTGTTCTTCTCTCATGCCTAGTCATTGTCCAGTTTCTGATGCATGGCAAGTAATTGCAAAGATTATGGCCTGGATCAGGTGCATCTTAGTCTCCAACTGACATCATTGCTCTTCAGCACTTTGGAGAGGTCTCTGATAGGAGACCTTCACCATGTAATTCGTCTTTTAATTTCCTGGCTACTCGTACCAAAAGTGTTGATTGTAGAGCCAAGCAAACTAAAGCTGCTAACAATCTCAATCTCTTCATCAGTCATGATGCTGCCAATCGTCTCAGTGGTGAGAATCTTTGATGTTGAGATTCAATCCATATTGAAGACTACAGTCCTTGACTTTCAGCAGCAAGCACTAGAGCTTCATTAAAACCTCTACAGACTTTTTGAGGAAATGCCAAACTGCTTTCCAGAGTGATTGTATTGTTTTACAATCTCACCAGCAGTGTATGAGAGTTACCACCTTTCCCCAACCTCTAGAACATTTATTGTTTGCTGTCCTCCTAAACTTTGCCACTACCACCAGGGAAAGATGGTACCTTATTGTGGTTTTGATTTGCATTTCTCTTATTACCAGTGACTTTGAGCATTTCTTCATGTGCTTGTTGGCCATCTGTGAAAAGTCTTTCCATGTTTTTTGCTCATTTTGTAATTTGGTTATAAGTTTTTTTGCTTCTGGAGGCCCAAGAGTACTCTGTAAACTTTTGTTATGAGATCCTTGTCTGAAATGTTATTGCCAAATGTTTGTTTACAGTCAGTAGATTTTCTTTTCATCCTGTTGGAAAAAAGTTTTGATGAGCACAGAGTTGAACATAGAAACTCCATATGACCCAGCTGTTCCACTGTTAGGAATATATCAGAAGGAAATTAGAACTGATAACTAATGGAGATCTGTACACTAGTGTTCCCAGCAACATTTTCACCATCACAAGAACATGGAAATAGCCCAAATGTCCAACCACAAATGAGTGGATTGAAAAACTGTGGTATATTCACACAGTGGAATACTATGCACACAAGGAGCAACAATTTCAAAAATACTATGTAATTTGGGAGAGGCTTGAGAACATTATGGTGAAAGAACTAACTCAGTTTTATAAGGACAAATACTGTATAAGACCATTATTGTAAAAACAGAAGGGTAACTAGTAAAACATACATGGGAACCCAAAAGGGGAAGGGGTGGGAGTGAAAGGATAAGGATGGGTAGGGCAAAACCATTAGATTGCACAGTTTAGTGGGTGGAGGGAGGGGGGAAGGAAATGGGAAGAATCCAGGTGAAAAGACAGAGAGATGGACAAGGTCCAATGGTGCTTAATTTTATAAAATATAATGCTGGGTTTAGAAGGGGTCATGGTCCTAGGGATATTGTAGCTGATGTTAGATGGATCTTAGCTGAAAGCAGGGAATACCAGAAGACTGTGTATCTGTGTTTCATTGATTATGCAAAGGTGTTTGACTGTGTGTATCATAACAAACTGTGGCTGACTCTGAGAAGAATGGGAATCCCAGAACACTTGATCATTCTAATGAGAAACCTATACTTGGACCAAGAGATAGTCATCAGAACACAGCAAGGAAACACTGCATGGTTTAAAACTGGGAAAGGTATATGCCAGGGATGTGTCCTATATCCATACCTTTTCAACCTGTATGCAGAACAGATTATCCAAGAGGCTGGGCTCTAAGAAGAGAAGTGTGGCGTCAGGATCGGTGGAAGATCTATTACCAATCCATAATATGCAGATGACACAACCCTGACTGCTGAAACTGAGGAGGACCTGAAATGCTTGTTGCAGAGGGCCAAAGACTGCAGCCTTCAGTGTGGACTGAGGCTCAATGTTAAGAAGACAAAGATTTGCACCACTGGACCAATTGGCAGCATCAGGAGGGATGGTGAAGAGATTGAGATTGTTAACAGCTTTAGTTTGCTTGGCCCCACAGTCAACACTCTTGGCACTAGTAGCCAGGAAATAAAAAAACATATTGCAATGGGAAAGTCTGCTGTTAGGGACCTCTCCAAAGTACTGAAGAGCAATGTTGTCACTCTGGAGACTAAGGTGCATCTGATAAAGGCCATGGTCTTTGCAATCACTTGTTATGCATCAGAGAGTTGGACAATGACTAGGGAGCATAGAAGGAGAATTGACGCCTTTGAGCTGTGGTGCTGGAGAAGAGTATTGAATGTACCATGGACTGCCAAGAAAACAAACAGATTCATCCTGGAGAGGGTTAAACCAGGCTACTTCTTGGGGGCAAGGATTCTGAGGCTTCGTCTGACATACTTTGGACATGTTGTAAGGAGAGACAGGTCCTTGGAGAGAAACATCATGCTTGGTAGGGTGGAGGGACGGCGCAGAAGGGAAAGACCTTCTATAAGGTGGATTGATTCAGTGACTGGGGTAATTGGGATGGGTGTGTCAGATACAGTGTGATTAGCACAGGATTGAGTGGGGTGTAGAGCTGTTGTACGTAGGGTCGCTATGAGTCACAAGCGACTCAATGGCACATAACAGTAAACAACAAAATTGCATGAGAATGATTGTATGAAACACAATGTTAATGAAGCATAATGTGAAATACAATGTATACAAACTTTGTAAGATAACCAATTAAAAAAAAATAAGAACCCTGCAGAGACAGTTTCACTCTGTAATACATAGGGCCTCATGAATTGAAAACGGCTCAGATTTTTGTTGTTGTTGTTGTTGGTTGGGTAGGGGTGTGGCAGTAGACTGCTTATGACTTCTAGGTGGCCTAGTCAGTAGAGAGTGGCAGTTTGAATCCACCAGCTATTCTTCAGAACAAAGATGGACAATCTCCTCCTGTGAGACTTACAGCCTCTGAAAATTGATTGGAGTGTCAGCTATGAGTTGGTTCCAATTGCAGGCCAATTAGCTTGAGCATTCCTTGTGAAGTTAAGAATATTAAGATATAATTTTCATAGTTTCTTAATTATCATTTTTATCATTTTTCATAAATTCTAGGTTTCTCCTAATATATCTAGTTCTCCCCGAATTTTCAGCTTAGATGACGCAGCATAGAGGGGAATAGGAACTTAAAGACATTTCTGATCACTTATTCCTTAGACCAATTAGCTCTTTTTAACACATTGCTGCAAATGACCATAATACATAGAAAAAAAATGTGTTTCTAAGCACAAAAGTGTGCAGCAATGTGTTAAAAATATTCTGCCTTGATCAGTATTTATTGATTATGTACAAGAAAGGAAGGACTTTGCTTAGTTAGAACTTCCTTTGTTAACAATTCTAGAAGGACCTCATATGTAGCATAGAAGGGCTCATGAATACTAAAATCATGCCTCCAAAGTGTGTTCTACAATTGGCACATTATTAACATTTTTTTCCTATTAAAATTCAGCTGGTAAAATGTTTTGTGGTAGAATAAAGGACACAGCAAGCACTCAATCTTCCAAATGGAACACAAAGAAAAGCAAATGAAAGTATGACATATAAACATTGTCTCAAAAAAAAAAAAAGGCATAAAAAGCTAAGCATTCAAAGGCAAGAAAAAAAAAGCCAAGGGAAATTTTCACATACTTGGATTGCTATAAATATCAATACATATTATATTTAGAGTTCCCACAACTCATCTAGGTTAATAGGAAAATCAAGATTTAAAAGACAAACAAAACAAAAAAAACCAACCCACAATGCGAAACTTCTGCAGGAATATATTTTCAAAGGATTAAATAAGATTCAGCCTTTATGTCAAAGACTAGACAATGAAGTATTCTGTAACCTTTAAGAATCACTAAAATGTGATATGTCATTACCATATACTTTTTTCCCAATCTGTGGCTTCCCTTTTTACCCTGGTGAAGAAGTTTTTGGATGTGCATAGAGATTTGAGTCTTAGAAGATCCCACTCGTCTATTTTATCTTCTTCTGATTGTAGGTTTTCCAGGATTCTTGGAAGACTGTTTATGTTGTGGATTAGGACTTGCAGCATCCTTCCAAGCTTTTCTTTAATGAAGTTTATAGTCCTTAGTTTTAAACCTAGGTCCATGATCCACCTTGAGTTGGTTTTTGTATATGGAGTGAGGTGTGGATCTTGCTTGAGTCTTTCGCAGATGCTTTTCCAATTTTGCCAACAGCATTTGTTAAAAAGGTGACCTTAATGTTGGGAGGAGACTGAGAAGGATGGGTTCAATAATGTATACTGAAGTGAAACAGATGAGGGAGAAAACTGTTTAAGAGGGAAAATTATTAGGTATCTTTGTCATGATAGGAGTCTAGAGTGAAGGCTGCATAGTGGATTGGACCTGGGGGGAGGGATTATAAAACAATGAAATAATTTTTCTTTTGCTTTTCCAAGAGAGTAGTGTACTGGGGGGGGGGGGGGGTTTGAAAAAAAATGAAAACCTTTTTTTTTTTATTTTTCCAAGGGGGGAGGGTTATGGGGGGGGGGGAGGTTTGGAAGCGGAAAAATGTGCAACAAAGAATGAATGGAAATCCAAAGTCTGTGTAAGTTTTCATTGAAGTTAATTTTAAATTAAAAATATATCAGAAAAAAATACCACTCAAAAAAAATCACTACAATGTGTTTTAATTTGGTGTTATGTAAGCCTAGTGATATGATTTGTAATCATTCAGCAGTTAGAAATAAATGTTTATGCCACATATAAAAATTTATTTTTAAAAAACAGTATCAAGTGCAACAATGAATGACTGGAAACCCTAAGTCTCTGTAAACTTTCATTAAAATTAATCTAAAAAAATATCACTTAAAAAAGCTTTATGCCACAATATAATAAAAAATTATGCTATTTTTATTAAGCTGCTAGCAAAGCAAATACAAACAGTTCTTAGTTTGTAGGCCTTCAGAATGTCTGTAGATGAAAGAAGATGAAGAAGGGAAGAACAGTAGAATAAGGCACCACTATCAGTAAACCAGAAACTCAGTGACTGTGGCATGAGGTCAGGTGTGGTAAAGATTGAGAAGCTGGCTCAGAATAGGGCAAAGTTTAGAGTTCAGAAGTTTGCTCTGGGTTGTAGTCAACTCAATGGTAGATAATAACAACATCAGTAAACCACACACCTAATTATAAACCTTGTAGGCAGTTTGTGAACCATTTCTAACAAGAATGAGAAGAGTGATATTGTTAACATTTTTATTATGTTTAATTACCAGTGTTTTCCTGTGAGACCCAATAGCATCTCATTCACTCAAGTATTCCCAAGAATGGGGTATATTTTCAACTCCTTCCATGGCTACCATTCGTTTCTTTGCACATTTTACTGACAAGAGGTGAAAGAAGTTTGTGGGTGTTGGGCAGAATTGGATTTTCATATACTTTTTTTTAATTTTTATTTTATTATTTTTGTGTGAGTGTACCGTCAAATCAGATCTGACTGGTACAGGAGGAGATTGTCCCTCCTTTCCCGGCAGAGCATCTGGTTATATACTTTTAAAGATAGGCTGATCTCTTAAACTATGTGCATAGTAGAGCTTCCTTCTCTCTGTATGTCTTTGAACATACTTTATATTCTTTCTACAGAGAACCTCCACAAAGTCATTCACAAACATATTTAGGCTGTGATTATTCAGATTCTTATATCTCTGCTAGACAGAAGATGCTCTTTGGTATTGCCTTCTTGAGATTGTTTCTTTTGCTTTTCTCCTAAACCAGTCTTTTCCCTTCTTAGACTTTGTCCCCTTTGTTTGCTGTTTTCCTTCTTTGGGAGTACCTACGTTCAAGAAACCCTCAACGTACAGCAATTTATTGCTTCACTGCTAAGTGAAAGGTTGGAACCCATCACATCGTAGGAGAAATATGCAGCAATTTGTTTCTGTAAAGACTGAAGCCTTGGAAAGCCCATTCATGAGGTAGTTCTATTATACTTTATTGGATCCATATGTATCAGCACACTTGACAGTTGTGTTTAGTGTGGGTAGGTGATTTTTCATTGTTTTTTAAGCCCTTGATTCCAAAAAGTGTCCTAAAATAGTAACAAAATGTACTAGAGGAAGTGGAAAGGTTTTTGGAGGTTTTTTTTATTTATTGATATTTTAATGAAAGCTTATAGAGAACTTGGATTTCTATTCATTCATTGTGGCACATTTTTCTCCCTGTGCCCCACCAAGTTTGCTTTTTTCTTTGGGAAAAAAATTCTTTCATTGTTATACAGATCCCTCCCACCCAGTCCACTTTACTATGCAGCTTTTATTCTGGACTCTTGTCATACCAATAGTACCTAATCATATATTCCTTTTGTACAGAAAGATTTTGTTTTCTAATGAAATATCTGTGAGGACACTCTGTGGGTACACTCTACACTATCTCATAAGGTAAAATCAGATAAGACCCTCACCTGAGAGAGTTCCTGGGTCGAAACTGTTATCTCATTAAGTAATTTTAAGCCTACTTCTATTCAGAGATTCTATGACTTTATAAACTTCCTCCTAATCATCTCTTACAAAGTCAAATTACTTCACCATTTTATACATTTATCAGCAAGCAACAATGTGCATGACCTTGACCATAACAGGCCTGCCTCAGAAGTTAAACAAGATCAGCCTTGTGGGGGATGGAGAAATAATTGACAGCCTATTGGAGCTGAAGGAACAGTGTCAATTCTGTCTGTAAAGACAGGCACATTAAAACATAAAGGCTAATCCATGAGCTCACAGAGCCCCACTAATCCTTGCAAACCATAAGCTGCTTTGCAAATTTTATCATGAACTTGCAAAGCATGTTTGTATGTCTAAAAAAAATAAAAATCAAAATCACAGAATCACTGAAATACTTGGTTGGAGGACCCAGTAAGGTCATCCACTAGCAGTGTTCATTAATGTGTCTCTAGTCAATTGCTCTTAAAGCAGTTCTAACAAAAGAAAGGATCCATTTTAGTAGCAAAATTTTCAAGAGAAAGATGGTTTATAATCTCTTTTGTATTCCTTTTCTATTCAAAAACACCTCAAAGTGAAGACATACGTTCTTATTGTTTTCCTGTAACTCAGCTAAAGAATAAACTTTTGGAAAGTGAAATCAGGCCATCACTCACATATTAAAAGGAAAAAAAATGCTATATGTAAAATTATTATGAAGAAAGATACTGAATCATATCCATTTTTTCCTAAAGACCTGTATATTTGATGGTATTTTTATGTAATAAAAAATGTGTTCATATAGTACTTGAACTTTTTTTATTATTTGGCTCCAATATATTTTTCAGCCTTACTTTTCATGACCCTACTTTTTCTTTTTTTTTTTTTCTCTTTCTGGATTTTTTTTTAATTTTTTTTCTATATTTTATTAATTTTCATAAACATTTACAGA
>NW_006399982.1:64418-68269 GCF_000299155.1 Elephantulus edwardii
GGATGGCGTATTCTCTTAGCTACTTCCTGCTGAAAAGGGACGCTGTGGGTTTCAGGGTGAAGATCTTCTCTCACTACTCTAAAGGGCCCCTTTGACCCTACTTTTTCAATAATTAATAAATTTACAACAACTCTAGTGTTGATGTGTATGATAAAAGCTAATTTATTTTGTTTCTTTAATCTGGAATGATGTCCCTCTCCAAGGACTGGTCCCTACTTATAACACCATGCATGGGAGGGTGGAAGGACAATACAAGAAAGGAAGACCCTGGATGAGATGGATTGACTTAGTGACAGAGGTAATGGTGAGAGCGTGTCAGAAATGATAAGGTTGGCTCAGGATAGAACAGGGGTCAGGGATTTTGTACATGTTGCTATGATATGCAAGTGACTTGACAATGCATAATAAAAATAATCTGGAAAGTTCATAGTGTTCTTTAAGACGCATTGTCCTACATTCACATTGTTGGAAACCTACGACCTCATGTCAACTCTCTTCACTTAAGTTAGCTCTACACACAGCTCTTCTTATATATGTCTGAAACATATAACATTGCAATGTATGGATAACTCACTAATTGTCATGGATTCAGAAGCAACTCATAGTTGACCCATCAGAGGCCTTCCAGAGACTGTAAATATCACAGAAAGAGATTTTACATGTCTTCCACGGAGTATAAGATGACCTTGAACCATCTGCCTTTGAGTTAACAGTTATTGCTGTTGTTGATATCCTTCGAGTAGAGCACGATTCAAAGCGACCCCATGAACAAAAAGCCTGAAACCCCTCCACAACTGTCGACATTCATCAAAGTTCATAGAGTATCCAGAGGCAAGATGTTTAGGAAGTGATGTCACTCCTGCTTCCAAACCTGTCATAGAATGTTATTGGTGGAGTTGCCTGCAATGCATAGTGACCCTATGTACAGAAGCTCTGAACCCTACCCTGGCCTGAGCCAGACTCACTAATTCTGACACACCAATCCCAATTGCCCCAGTCACTGTATCAATCCATCTCATCCAGAGTCTCCCCATCCTGCGCTGTCCATCTACCCTTCCGAGCATGATGTCTTTCTTCAAGGACCGATCTCTCCTGGCCATGTGTCCAAAGTAAGTAAGGCAGAGCTTCAAAATCCTAGCCTCCAAGAAGAGACTTGGTTTCACCCTCTCCCAAATAGACCTACTTGTTTCCTTGGCAGTCGATGGTATGTTCAAGACTCTTTTCCAGAACCACAACTCGAAGGCATCTATTCTTCTTCTGTCATCCTTAGTTGTTATCCAACTTTCTGAAGCATAACAAGTAATTGAGAAAACCATGGCCTGGATTAGGTACATTTTTGTATCTAGACTGACATCATTGCTCTTCAGCACTCTGGAGAGGTCCATGATAGCAGATTTTCCCAGTGCAGTTTGTCTTTTGATTTTCTCACTGTTGGTATTAAGAGTGTTGATTATAGATCCGAGCAAGATGTGATTGTTAACCTCAATTTCTTCTCCATCTATTATGGTGCTGCCAACTGTCCCAGTGGTGAGAATCTTTGCCTTCCTGATATTGAGCTTCAATCTATATTGAAGATTACAGTCCTTGATGTTTTGCAGTACAACTCCTATCTATAAGGCCAGCAGGCCTTCATAATATATGATTGTTGTTACTGTATACCATTGATTTAGAACCAATTCATAGTGGACTCTACAGTAGGTTTAAAGACGTAGTAATTGCATTGGAGGGAACTGCACATCTTCCCCCCCACCCCCGCCATGGACAAGTTGGTAGATTCTAACTGCATGCCTTTTGAGATGTTAGCACAGTTGTTTAACACTAGGTCACTAGTTGCTGTTGGTTTTGTGTGCCATTAAGTCATAATCTACTCATAGCTGACCCTCTAGTGGGTTTTCAGAGGCAGTAAATGCACAGGAGGAAATGTCCCATCCTTCTTCAGAGAAGCAGCTGGTGAATTTGAACTGCATGCTTTGAGTTTGCAGTGTAGCTTCTGATGACTAGACCACTACTGCTCCCTCTGTGTATTTGTTGTTTTTGTGCAACATCTAGTTGGAACTGACCCACAGTTGACCCTCTGATGGATTTCCAGTGGCTATAAATTGCACTAGAAGAGATTTCCCATCTTTTTTCAGAGGAGCAGCTGGAGGATTTGAACTGTATGCCTTTGGTACTGCAGTGCAGCTTCTTAAATATATTTGCTCTGTTTTAGTTTTAATATGCTTCGAGTTAGTATTCAAGTCTTGTTTTCCTTTCTATCATTAGACAACAAAATCCATTGCCATTAGATTTCAACTCATAGTGACCCTCTTCTGGATTTTTCATGGTTTACCAGGAGGAATAGGAGAACAACTATTTTTAAATAGCTAAAACATTGCTCATAACAAAGTCTGCATGCCAATGAAAAGACTTTACCAATGGCTTTTCCAACTTGATTAATAATTCTGAGCCCTTCTAGCCTTTCTTTGCTATCAAAGGAGTCGAGGTTGGACTGAGCACTAAGAAATGGTTTACAAGGTAATATCCCAGGGATACAGGCTCATAAAATGATTGCTGAGATTTAATCATATAATTACAGACAACTTCTCCTCTACACCATATCACAACAAAAACAGAATTCTAACAATAGTAAGAGATTAAAGCTGAAAGAACTTCAAAGCACAGATGATATTTAAGAAAGAAGTCATAGGAAATCCAAAGGAGATGAAAACAAAGGTATTGGTTAATTTGAAATCTTTAACAATTATAGCTCTAAAAACAACACACAGCCTAGATTTTATCGACATTCACGTAAAATCTCACACTGAAAAAATACCTAGGTTGCTTATATATCCATCATCCAATCTGCAATGCCTAGGTGTCAATATTAAACAACATGCTAAAAGGAAAGAAAAACTACATTTGAGAAATAAACAAGTACTAAGCTCAAATTACAACATAAATTATAAAACTATCATGTTGTTGTTGTTACATGGCATTGGGTCCCTTGTGACTCAGAGTGACCCTGTGTACAACTCTGAACCCTGCCCTATCCCACCCCAACCTTATTGTCTCTGACACACCTACCCGCATTACTCCTGTCACTGTGCTATCCTTCCACCCTTTCAAGTATAGTGTTCCTCTTCAGGGACTGGTTACTCCTTGCAACATGCCCAGAATATGTCACATGGAGCTTCAGAATCCTTGCCTCCAAGGAGCAAGGATTGCTTGAATTTCTGCAGTAAATGCCTCAGGTCCTCTTCAGTTTCAGCAAGCAAGGTTGTATCATCTGCATAACACAAGTTGTTTATCTGTCTATAATTAATTTTTTACAGATGTTTATGTGAAAAGTAGAAAATATGTAAACAGACGAGTATTATACTGAAGAGACAGAAATTCTGAAATCCAAAAGGAAATGTTAGACTGAAAAAACACTATAAAAGAAATGAGAATGATTAATGGATAGAATCAAGGAAATAATTGATGAAACTTAAAGTATCAGTGAAATTTCTCTACCTTAAATATAACAAGAAAAGTATAATTAATAAAGGAGAATTGTACATGTGAAAAATTTAAGAAAAAATTAAAAACTGTATAATACTTAGATAATTAGAATAACCGAAGGACAAGTATAAGAGAATGGAATAGAAGAAATATTTGAGATATAAAGGACAGAGAATTTTCCAAAATCAATAACAAATACTAAAGGATAGATGCATGATGCTGATAAATCCCTGAAGAGGAAAATTTTTTATATAGTGTTATATATATTATATGAAAATATCTTCCATTGTCCAACCCATGATCTGACAGCTTGTATCTTAAGCTTTCTTGGCTTCTGTGATTCCAAACACGTCAACTGCTGACATTTTTTT
>NW_006399982.1:71634-76680 GCF_000299155.1 Elephantulus edwardii
TATGAGATGGATTGATTCGGTGACTGGGGTAATCGGGATGGGTGTGTCAGAGGCGGTGCGGTTGGCGCAGGATAGAGCAGGGTTTAGGGCTGTTGTGCTAGTGTCGCTATGACTCGAAAATGACTCGACGGCACATAACAACAACAACAATGCATATTAAATAGTTATGAAGAAATGATATAGCCTTGCTGCCCACATTTATTGATTTTAATCTTTGCAGTATTTCCTTGTTCTCTTTGGACAATAATTTATTGGTCTAGGTATAGTTTCACATAAGCACAATTAATTGTTCTGGGATTCTCATTCTTCTCCATGTTAGCAATAATTTGTTATGATCCACACAATCAAATGTTTTTGCATAGTCAAGAAAATACAAATAAACATCCTTCAAGGGTCCCTTGATTTTAACCAAGATCTATCAGACATCAGCAATGATAACGGTCATGGAATCGGTGATTAGATGCTGCTATTATATTAACTTCTTACTGAGGAATGAGTAAAACTTTTCAAACAACATGGTGAGGATTTTTCTTTTATGTTAAGAAGTAACCCATATTGAAGGCTGTAATCTTTTATCCTCTTCAGTAAGCATTTTTAAAGCTCCTCACTTACAGCAAGCAAAATTGTATCATCTGCATAATTCAAGTTGTCGATGAATCTTCCTCTGACTCTGATAGCAAATTTTTTATATAGTCCAGATTCTCTAGTGATTTATTTGGCAGACAGATTGGATAGGTATGGTGATAGGATACAGCCAAAACAGACAGCTTTTTCAATTATAAACAATTCAGGGTTCCCTTGATCTGTCCATTTCAAAGCTTCTTAGTTTGTTATAGGTTCTGCACGAGAATAATTAATTGTTCTGGGATTCCCATTTTTCTCAATGTTAGCTGTAATTTGTTATGACCTACACAGTCAAATGCCTTTGCATGGTCAGTAAAATACAAATAGATATTCTCTAATTTCAGCCAAGATCTATCTGACATCAACAATGATATCCCTCATGTCATAGTTTCTTCTAAATCCAGCCTGACTTTCTAGCATTTCCAAATCCATGTACTGTTCTAGCTTGTTTTGAATGGTTTTTAGTAAGGTTTTACTTACATATTTACTTACATATTTATGATATTACCCCATAATTTCCACATTCTAATGGATCACCATTTTTGGGGAATGTAAACAAATATGGACCTCTTACATTCAGTTGTCCGTGTAGTTGTTTTCAAATTTCCTCTCATAGCTTGGTGAGCACATGTAAGGCTGCGTGTTTTTTTTGTTTGTTTGTTTGTTTTAAATTTTTTTTAATTATTATTAATTTTAATGAACGTTTATAAAGACTGAGGATTTTCATTTATTCATTGTTGCACTCTTCTCCCTGCCCCCCTCCCTCCCCCCAATTCACTCTTCTCTTTGAAAAGTAAAAGAAAAAGTCTTTCATTGTTATACAATCCCTCCCCTCAAGTTCACTCCACTATGCACCCTTCATTCTGGACTCCTGTCAGGACAATAATACCTAATCACATATCCCTTTTAAACAGCTTTCTCCTTCATCTCTTTCAATGCAGTATACATTAGTTATCCCATCTTTCTCAGTCTCCCCCCAACACCGATGTCAGTCCTGTTTTACAACCGTGGCACTATGGGCTGTGTATGTTTCAAAAATACATCACTTGGTAGCCCATCAATTTCTGAGGTGTTTTGTTTTGTGGGGGATTTTTTGGTCTTTTTGTTTGTTTGTTTTTTGCTAATCTCTAACATACTTGCTCCTCTATATGCATTTACTCTAATTAAATGGGTTCATATACTGGCAAGGAGGTGTTCTTTCAGTTAGACTCTAATTGGTGATTAATCATAATTTGTACTTACTGTCTTTCTCCAATTAGTCAATAGTATCCTGCAAGGGTCATTCATTTCCATAGTTCTTATATTGATTATATCCCAAGTAACTCTTAATTGCTAAGAGAGCATTCTCATCCAATGACATAACTTTTGCTTCCTATTAGCAGAACTTTTTATAATTGTGTTGCATTGTTTCAGCATGCCAAAATATTATTTCACCAACTTCCTGGAAGGTGCTTCCCAAGTCCCATTTTTATATCTTTCTCTTTATAACATCAGGGTACAAACTATATTTGGATTGCTTTCTTAGGAAAGGAGATGGTCTTGCAGGAGAAATTTATAGGATATATAATAAAGACAAAAATTTTTAGGAGAAACTGAAGAAGAATTGGATTTCACAGATGGAGAAGTTGAACTGTAATAAAATTGTAATATATTAGTGTTTTATATTGCTTTTAGTAGTTGTTTTTGGCAATTTAAATGTGAACGCTATTAAACAAGACATATATTCTTAAGATTTGTTCTAGAAATATAAATGTAAAAGTGACTTATATAATTGGACAGAAGTTAATATGAAGGTCTTAAGTAGGAAATAGCAAAAAATAAGGCCCCAGGAATAGATGGTATACCAATTGAAGTATTTCAGATAACAGATGTGGCCCTGGATGTGCTCACCAAGTTGTGCCAAGAAATCTGGAGAACAACCACTTGGCCAACTGACTGGAAGAGATCTATATTTGTTCCCATTCCAAAGAAGGGTGACCAACAGAGTGTGGAAACTACAGAACAATATCATTGATTTCACATGCAAGCAAGATTACCCAAAATCAGCAGAGAACTGCCAGAAGTCCAGGCTGGGTTTAGAAGGGGTCATGGTACTAAGGACATTGTAGCTGTTGTTACATGGATCTAAGCTGAAAGCAGGGAATACCAGAGGAATGTCTATGTGTGTTTCATGGATTATGCAAAGGCATTTGACTGTGCGGATCATAACAAACTGTGGCTGACTCTGAGAAGAATGGAAATACCAGAACACTTGTTCATGCTAATGAGAAACTTATATTTGGACCAAGTCGTCAGAACAGAGGAAGGAAACACTGCATAGTTCAAAATTGGGAAGGGTTTACACCAGGGATGTGTTCTGTCCATGCCTTTTCAACCTCCTTGAAGAACAGATTATCTGGGAGGCTGGGTTCTCTGAGGAGAAATGTAGCATCAGGAAGATCTATCAACAATCTGCATTATGCAGATGACACAACCCTGCTGGCTGAAACTGAGGAGGACCTGAAGCGCTTGCTGAAGAGGGTCAAGGACTGCAGTCTTCAATATAGATTGAGGCTCAATGTCAAGAAGACAAAGATTCTCACCACTGGACCAATTGGCAGCATCAGGATGGATGGCGAAGAGATTGAGATTGACATTGTTCACAGGTTTAGTTTTCTTGGCTCCACAGTCAACACTCTTAGCACCAGCAGCCAGGAAATTAAAAGACATATTGCAATGGGAAAGTCTGTTGCTAGGGACCTCTCTAAAGTACTGAAGAGCGATGGTGTCTCCCTGGAGACTAAGGTGCATCTGATACAGGCCATGGTCTTTGCAATCACTTGTTATGCATCAGAGTTGGACAATGACTAGGCAGGCTAGAAGGAGAATTGATGCCTTTGAGCTGTGGTGCTGGAGAAGAGTATTGAGGGTACCATGGACTGCTAAGAAAACAAACAGATTCATCTTGGAGAGGGTCAAACCAAGGTGCTCCTAGAAGTAAGGATTCTGAGACTTTGTCTAATACTTTGGACGTGTTGTGAGGAGAGACCAGTCCTTGGAGAGGGATATCATTCTTGGGAGGATGGAAGGACAGCACAGGAGGGGAAGACCCTCTGTGAGGTGGATTGATTCAGTGACTGGGGCAATCGGTATGGTTATATCTGAGACAGTGGGATTGGCACAGGACAGAGCAGGGTTTAGGGCTGGCTATTATACATAGGGTTGCTGTGAGTTGCAAGCTACTCAATGGCACATAACAAAAAACAACAACAAGCATATTCATTAGAAGTGTTGATTATTTACAATCATGGGGCAATAAGAACAGAAGTGTCCTTGTGTCAAATTTTTAAATCTTTATTATTCTTTTTCCTTGTGTTAAATGTGATAATGGTTACTCATGGTGGACAGTGTTTGGTGGAGCTCGCTGATTAAAACAAGCTTGGAAGAAAGAGTGGCATCTACTACCAAAATAGCTTGCCTATGGAAACTCTATGAACTTGGAGAAATTCTGAAAGTTTTACAAGTGTGCAGGTCTTTTAGGCAATTATAAGTAGAAGTTATAAAACTGTCATTATTCGTCAATAATAAGTGTGTGTCTCATACTCGAATAGATTCAAGTTGGAAATGGATAATCACAGAAGATGAATGAGAGAAATACTTAAGAAAACTCCCTTTAATAAGTTTCTTTTAAAAGGGAAAATTCTAGAAATAGTAAGGCGCATTTTTAGTTCATAATATATTGAAGATTAATGGAGAAATTATTTTAAGTAAAATAGTTTTCCATAAAGTTATTAAAATACCTAGAAAATTGACACAAATTTCATATGGTATTTTATTCCTGAAAAACACGGTCAATAATCTCCTTTGCTGTGATGAAATTTCCCTATCCTAAGAAATTTGTTTGTTCTTTCCTTTTTTGCAGGGGTGTGTGTGTGTGTGTGTGTGTATGTGTGTGTATGTGTGTGTGTGTGTGTTGCTTGCATTCTATCTTCTAAGAAAAACAGAAAGAAAAATTTGAAAGGTATGGTAAATGTATATTTTGTTGATAAAAAGAATATTTCTGACAATTATCAATGTCCAATGAGAACATGAGAGAAGGGGAAATTATAGGAAAATATTATTGATACTAGTATGGATAACTGGAGCAACAAGACTCCTTTCACACAACATGCAATTGTCTTTCCTTTGTGTAGCATGTTAATTACATATTTGAAAAGGCTAAGAAGAGAAACATGTTAAAAAACAGATTTTATACAATTAATGATATAGTTCAGAATTCACTCTAATTCTAGATTCACAGAAGACTCTCTCTCTTTTTTTATTATACTGTTGTTGTTGTTGTTGTTGTTGTTATGTGCCATCAAGTCGTTTCCGACTCATAGCGACCCTGTGCACAACAGCTCTAAACCCTGCTCTATCCTGCGCCAACCGCACCGCCTCTGA
>NW_006399982.1:80918-100286 GCF_000299155.1 Elephantulus edwardii
TAATGACCAACTGTTTTTAAAATAATCTATTTAGCAATTATTTCTGATCTTTTAAACATGCACATAGGAAGTCCTATGAAATATCTACACAAGTTGAGAAATAAAATACGTTCAGTACAGTTGCAAGTTACCCACAATCATTCCATTCCACACAATGATATCATTCTCCCTCTTACAGAGAAGAAAATCTATCGTGAACATAATGCTTATGAAACTCACGTATTTTGCCCAACTTTTGGATACACAGGAAGCTACAGAAAATATCATAGCTTGCATCAGGCACGTCTCATTGCCACTTTTTAACATGTTATAGAGGTCCTTGACAGCATGACAAATCCTCGTCTTTCATACATGTAGCTAAATGAGATTACCTTTGGAAAAAGACATCTTGCTTGGAAATATGGAGGGTCAATGAGTAGAGAAAGATACCACCCAATGAGATAGATTGGCACAGTGACTTCACCAGTGGTGGGCCAGAGATGATGAGGATGACACAAAATAGGGCAAGGTTCAAGGTTCAGATTGTCAGCTAACAACAACAATACAGACCTATATTAAACTCATTTATATGTGATGATTCACTTTAATTCTACCTTCATTATGAGAGATTATAAAAATCTAAATACATATTTTCAGATGTTGATTTTATAATTCACTTAAAATGGTAAATTAGATGAAAAGAGCTTCATTGGTATAATCCATAGTGAGTTGTACTAATAACCCAAAGGCTGGGCGTCTCTAGCAGTTCAAACCCATCAGTAGCTTCATGGGAGAAAGACTAGTGCTTTACTTCCTATCATTATACAACCCTGTTAGTCCAGTGAAGAGTAAAAATTCAAGTTTTCCGTAAACTTTTATTAAAATTACAATTTTAAAAAAAGGGAAAAATAAATAAAAGTGTTCACAAGTAAAAAAAAAAGAATCCTTATAAATCAGAACTATCAAAAGCAGTGAGTGAATTAGTGAATAGATTTGGATTAATGAGATGATAATTAGTCAAGTGCTATCTCATACATAACTTCAAAATTCACATAGGATTCTTAGTAAAAATAAAATTTTATAGATGGTTCTCAGACTTAATGTATCAAAATATAAAAAAGTCACCCTTCCCAACCCATTTAACTCCATCACAAACTCAAATCTAACTTATCATCACAGAAAGAAAGAGGTGAGGAGGAGGAGGAGAAAGGAAAACAAATTTTTATGGTATCTTAGTTATCTCAGCTCTTTCATTCTATGTAAGAAAGATAATTTAACTGAGGACCCAGTGATGTAGTAATTGTAAGGATATAGACCTCTTATAATAAGAGTCTAATTAGTGGAAATATTTATGTAATTAAAGTCATTGGGAACCTTGTGGAAGTTTTGGTAATTTTTTTTTTTTGTTCTTAGGAAAATTTCAAGCTTCAAGAACAGAATATAATTATCAAATTGAAAGTAAAAAAAAATCTCTTCCCAAAACAATGAATTCATGTACTAGACAACACAGTGGTTTTGCATTTAGATTTTGGTACATTTTGACAGAAATAATATGTATGTTTTGGGAGTGTGTTGTTGTTGTTATATGCTGTTGAGTCAAATATGACCCATAGCTACCATAGGAACAACAAATATAAACCCAGTCCTATCCTGTACCAGTCTCACACTTCTTCACACATTAGAGACCATTACAGGAGGCACCATGTCAAGCCACCTGGTCAAGGGTCTTCCTCTCCTTTGCCAACTCTCCACCTTTCTGAGCATCATGTCCCTCTCCAAGGAATAGCACCTCCTAGCAACATGCTCAAAGTATGTGAGATGAAGCTTCATCGTCTTTGCCTCCAAAAAGCACTCTGGCAGCACCCTTTCTAAGACATATTTGTTTGTTCTTTTGGCAGTTCAGTGCTCTTCTTCAACACCACAGCTCAAAGGCATCAATTCTTCTTCTGTCATGCTAATTCAATGTCTAGCTCTCTGATCCATCATGAAAGATTTGTTATTGTTGTTGTTGCTGTTGTTGTGGACTGCAGTGTAGGAACCAACTCACAGCTGACCCTCTGATCGGTTTTTAGAGGCAGTTAATTGCATGAGAGGAGATTAGGAAATCCATATTCAAGAAGGATGGAGAAAGTCAAATAGACTAGACTGTAAAAGAAAAACCTTAAGTCATAGTCTGGTCAAAATCTCCAAAATAAAAAATAAGAATAGAATATCAAAAGCATCCAGAGAAAAATCACAGATCCACCTACAGAGAAGCACTAATTAGGTTAAGCTTTGATTTCTCAGCAGAAATTAGATGAGAAAGAAGACAATGAGATGGCACGTAGAGCAGGTTGAAAGAAAGCAATTGATAACTGAAGGATCCTCTAGCCAGTCAAGCTGTCCATCAAATATGAAGGAGAAGTTTGATCATTTGCAGAAAACTGAGAACTTGGAGGATTAGTGAAAACAAGATCGTCTTATAAGAAATACTAAGAAAAGTCCTCCAAACACATACAGAGAAAGAAAATGGTTGGGTCAAAGTAATCAACCAAAAAGGAAAGCAAAAGACAACCTGTCTTGTCAATAATCACACTAATGTGAATGGTTTAATGCGTCAATTAAGAGAAGAAGAGTAGCAAAAATGGATAAAAAAGCAAACCCCATCAATATGTTGTGTACAAGAGACACACCTAAGTAATGGGGGAAAAGATAAATATCAGAGGGTGGAAAAGTATATCAAGGAAATGGCATCTACATGAAGGCAAGAGTGGCAATACTAACCTCTGATAATATAGACTTCAGGGTGGAAACCATCATAAAAGATAAGTAAGGGCACTACATAATGATTAAAGGCACAATTGTTCAAGAAGACATAACTTTAGTCAAAATCTATGTACCAAATGACAAACCTAAAAAATACATCAAACAATTGTTAACAAATCTGAAAAAATAAATAGACAGTACCAGAACAGAAGTAGGAAACTTTAACATACCACTCTCAACCTGAAAGAAATACAGCAAAGATGCTGAACAGCTAAATTATAAAATTTGCCAACGGAACCTCGTAGACATATTCAGGGTACTCCACTCAAATAAAATTTAATTTACTTTCTTCAAGTGCACACCATACATTTTCCAGAATTGATCACATATTAGGACACAAATCAAATCTAAACAAATTCAAAATCATTGAAATAATACAAAGTGTCTCTCAGACACAATGTTACAAAACTGAAAAGAAATACCAAGAGGATAAAAGATAAAAAAAAATCCACTTGCGAGCTAAATAACAACCTGATTGAGAAGAACTGAGACATGAATGGATGTGTGTGTGTGTGTGTGTGTGTGTGTGTGTGTAGCAGTATTATTCACAATAGCAAGAAAACGCAAACAGCCTAAATACCCATGAACCTATGAATGCTTTGAGAAATTGTGAAACACTGACACAATGTAATACTATGCAACCCTAAGGAATAAGAATTTGGTAAAACACTATATACGGTGGGACAGATTAGAGAGCATGATGTTGAGTGCACTAAGTTAATATCATAATGACAAATACTGCATAAGGCCATTATTGTAATAATGTGAGGATAACTATATAAATGTCCAAAACAGGGAAGAGAAAAGAGGAAAGGGAGTGAAAAAGGAGAAACACAGAAATCACTAGGATAGAGTTTAGTGGGCTGATTAGGGAGAGGGAGGTGAAGGAATGGGAAAAGTATAAAGAGCACTTGAAAAGACAGTGCAATAATAGACACAGATCAATGGTAATTAATTATACAAAATACAATGTATTTGAGAAATTGTATGAAATACCATGTAAATGAATGACTGTATAAAACACAATGTACACTCCTGGAAATATAAGGCAAGTTAAGCATTTCATGAAAACAAACAAACAAAAAGGTTGGAGAAGGGAGGGATGAAAAGGGGGGAAGGGAGATGGTAACTGGGATGATGGGGGTTGATGGGTGAGGAGTAAGACAGAGTGGAAGTCCAGTTTGGATATTGGGAGGAGACAAAGTAATAATAGACATATATAGGTCTATCCATATACATTAATTATAATGTATGAAGTATAATGTGTATGAGGGGTTATATGGGGCACAGTATACATGGATAAAGTTCAATGTATAAAGGTTAGTTATATACAAATTAATTTTTAAAAGTGGAGGGGGATAAAAAATGTACAATACAAATGAACACTGGATATTGTAGATTTAGAAAGTAGGCAATTTGGCCTTTGGCTAGTGCTTAATTTGAAGGACCAAAAGGGAAGATCTGCTCTGGAGATAAACTTATTAAAAGTAAAATCTGAAAGCAGGTGTTGGGGTTTGGTGCAGGGGAGAGATTTAGTCCCATCCAGCACTCTGAGGAGATTTTAATGGAAAGGAGAGAAGCAAAAAAGAAAAAAAAAAGTAAGATATTATTTTTATATAACTGGAAAAAGCTGTTTGAATTCTGAGACAGAGTAAAGTTGGTGCCATCAGAGCCCACTTCCAAGACTTGATTTTGGAGTATGTTTACTCACAGAGATCAGCTGAATCCAAAGGAGGAGGAATGGGAGGGAAAAAGCAATGGAGAAACAAACTGAGCTTGGACAATTTCCTTCAGCACTGCCCACCATGTATAGATGTGCGAGTGAGGAGGGAAGGGTTATTTATTTGGAGCTGAGAAGCAAAGACTCATAAATTGACTCTTTACTTGACTTGACCCCAGCTAGGCAATAAAGCTGAGTGAGGAGACCAAGAAATCTGGAATACAGGGAGAAGTATGGGCTCCTGAGTTGGCAGCTGATGACCATTTGAACCTAGCCACAGACACCTGGGGATGAGTGACCAAAACCCAACCAATGAAGAGAAGATGATCCATGCTGTGAGCTATAGTAGAGTGATGCAAATGGATAGTTTGCTTTCTCCTGGACTTGGCTTATCAGTGAGGATGCTCAAACTTCCACGATGAACAAAGGATCCTTCAGCAAAAGGGTTATGCTTGTTCCCTCAGAGTACTCATTTCATGTTGTTATTGTTATATGCTGTCAAGTCACTTGTTACTCATAGCAACCCTATGTAAAACAGCTCTGAACTTTGCCCTGTCTTGAGTCAGTCTCACTAATTCTGACACACCAACCCCCATTGCCCTAGTCATTGTATCAATCCATCTTATCTAGAGTCTTCCTCTCCTATGCTGTCCCTCCACCCTTCCAAGCATAATGTTCTTCTCCAAAGACAGGTTTCTCCTGGCCATGTGCCCAAAGTATGTGAGATGGAGTTTCAAAATCCTAGCCTCCAAGGAGAAACTTGGGTTCACCCTCTCTAAGACAGACTTATTTGGTTTTTTAATGGTATGTTCAAGACTCATCAATTCTTCTTCTGTCATCCTTAGCCATTATCCAGCTTCCTGATGCATAATAACAAATTTAAAAGACTATGGCCTGGATCAGGCACACCTTAGTCTCTAAACTGAGAGTGTTGCTTTTCAATACTTTGGAGATGTCCCTGACAGATTTTCCCAGTGCAATTCATATTTGTATTTCCTGGCTACTGGTGCCAAGAGTGTTGATTGTGGAGCTGAGCAAGCTGTAATTCTTAACAACCTCCATGCAATTAGCCCAATGGTGAGAATCTTTGTCTTCTTGATGTTGAGCTTCAATCCATAGTGAAGACTACAATCCTTGACCTTCTGCAGTAAGTGCTTCGGGTCCTACTCATTTGCAGCAATCAAGGTTGTGTCATCAGCATACTGTAGGTTTTTGAGGAGTTTTGCTCCAATATTGATGCCACATTCCTCCTCATAAAGCCCAGCTTCCCAAATGATCTATTCTGCATACAGATTGAAAAGGTATGGAGACAGGATGTACCACTGACACATTGCATTCCTGATTTTTAACCATTCAGTGATATAGCAATGGACAAATCAGAATTTGACTATCTAAAAGGAAGCTCTTCCTTCAGGTTAAGAAATGCTGAGTAACTTCATCTGTTTTGATTTTCTAACTGCCACTCTTTGCACATTTCATGATAATACATTGCTTTGTCTTCTCATTCTTCCCTTTGAAATCTTCTGTTCAACTCCTTAACTTCTTGCTTTCTCCTCCTCCTTCTCTTGGTTTCATGGCACTCAGGTGCAAGATTCAGAGTCTCTTCTGACATTTATCTTGGTCTTTTCTTCTTCCTTCACATTTGTAATGACCTTTTGCATTTTTCATGTTCTTGATATCCTCCTACAGTTTATCTGTAGGAGGATGTCTTATCTTCATTCATTAGTATTCAAAGCCTCAAATGTTTTCCTAAGTTGTACCCTAGATAACATGGATTGACTTGGTGAATGAGATATAATGGGAATAGGTATGTAGGAGACAATAAAATCGGCTCAAGATAGAGCAGGGTTCAGAGCTGTTGTACATAGGGTCATTATGAGTTGTAAGCAATTCAATGACACATAACTACAACAACAAAAGGAGAATATTAAGGTATCAGGTATGAAGTAGCTGGCTTACATGCTATCATTAGTTATTAGTAAGATGATTATAAGGGGGAACCTCCCACAATATAAATGAACAACATATAACATAAATTAAAGACTATATAAAACACAATGTACATGCAAAACCATAATGTACATGAATAATAAAATATTCATTTAAAAAACTGTTAGGCAAGCCACCACAGTACAAGAAACTGATAAATTAATACCCCATTCCAAAGAAATGTGGTCCACCAGAATAATAAAATTATCACACAATATCATATAGAAATAAAATCTTAATGAAAATTCTTTAATATGACTTAAGCATCCTTCTTACAGAGATGCCACAGAAAGCAGGAAGGACCAAAGTAACCAGCAACAACACCAAAAAGAACTGGACAAAATGATAGCATTAAAACTTTGCTTCTCAATAATTACACTGAATATGAATGGTTTCAACGTACCAGTAAAGAGAAAAAGAATGGCAGATAGGATAAAAAAAAAAAGAAAGAAAACCAATACAAAAAACCCACAACCAAAAAACCCCCATAACCCATCAATATACTGTCTACAAGAGACACATTTGAAAAGTGGAGATTAAGAAAGACTTAAATTAAAAGGGTGAAAAAGATAAACCAAGCAAAAGGCAACCAGAAAAAAAGCAAGAATAGTAATATTAATTTCTGATAAAATAAATTTCAATGTTCAATGCAAAAACCATCACAAAAGACAAGAAAGATCAATATATAATATTTAAGGGTGAATAGAACAAGAGAATATAACCGTAATAAATATCTATGCACCAAATTATAGAGCTACAAAATACACAAAGCAAACATTAACAGAACTGAAAAAATAAAATAACAGCACAATAGTAGTAGGAGAATTCTGTATGCCACTCTCAAGGAAAGATAGAACTACCATAAAGAAACTCAACAAAAACCATGAAGATCCAAACCACACAATAAATCACCTCATTCTCACAGGTATATACACGCCAATGCACTCCCAAAAAACTCAGTATACATTCTTTATCAATGTGCATGGAACATTTTCCAGAATAGATGATATTTTAGGTCACAAAGCAAGCATCAAGAAGTTAAAAATCATAAAAATAAAAGAAAGCATTTTCTCAGAACACAATGCTACAAAATTAGACATTAATAACAAGAGAATATAGGAGGAAAAAACCACCACCACCCCAATACGTTTGGAAGTGAAAATCAAACACCTTACTTGAACCTGAGTGGGTAACAGAAGAAATTAAAAAAAAAAAAATTTAAAAATCTCTTGAAATGAATGACAATGAAAACACAACTTACCAAAACTTCTGGGAAACAGCCAAAACAGTGATTTGAGGAAAACCTATAGCAATAAAAATCACATTGAAAGGGAAGCAAAAACTGATTTTTTTAATTATATTTTTTAAATTTATTATTAATTTCAATGAAATTTACAGAGACTTTGGATTTTCATTCATTCATTGTTGCATTTTCTCTCCCCTCCCAACCCTCCCCCCTAGGACATTACCCTCTTAGAAAAGTAAAAGAAAAATATTTCATTGTTTTACAATCCCTCTCCCCCAGATCCACTCCACTAATCACATATCCCTTTTAAACAGTTTTCTCCCTCATCTGTTTCAAAGCAGTATACATTATTGAACCCATATTTCTCAGTCTCCCCCTAACCCTGAGGTCAGTGCTGTTTTATAACAGTGGCACCATGCAGTATTTCTCCTTTTGTGAATGAGATACTTCACCCAGCATAATGTCCTCCAGGGTCACCCATTTTGAATAATATTACATGAGTTCTTTGTTTTTCAATGCAGCATAGTATTCCTTTGTGTGAATATACCACAGCTTCTCTATCCATTCGTTTGTTGATGGGCACTTAGCTTGTTTCCAATTCCTTGCTATTGTGAACAAAGCCACAATAAAAATGGGTGTGCATATATCTGCTTGGATGTCAGTTATGGTCTCTTTAGGGTATGTTCCTAGTAGTGGAATTACTGGATCAAATGGTATCTCTATTTGCAACTTTTTGAGAAAGCATCATACTACCTTCCACAGTGGTTGCACCATTTTACACTTCCACTCACAGTGAATAAGGGTTCCAGTTTCTCCCAGCTTCACCAGCATTTGTTGCTTGTTCTTCTGTTAAATTTTGCTATTCTGACTGGGGTGAGATGATATTTCATAGTTCTTTTGGTTTGCATCTCCCTTAGAGCTAGGGATTTTGAACATTTCTTCATGTACTTGTTACCCAACTGAATGTCTTCTTTGGTGAAGTGTCATTTCATATTCTGTGCCCATTTTCTACTGGATTATTTACCTTTATCTTGTTGTGGTGCTCAAGCATTTTATTAATTCTGGATATAAGTCTGTTATCTGATACATCATTACCAAACTTTTTTTCTCAGTCTGACTTCCCTTTTTATGATAATTGATTCTTTAACCCAACATCTCAAATAAGTTGATAAAGAACAGCAAGAAAACCTGAAATTCTATAAAAATTAAATACTAAATATTGTTTTTGTTAAGTGTTGTCGAGTCGCAGGTGACTCACAGCGACCCTATGAAGGAGAGTCCTCGATGCTTGGGTACCTTTCATCTTCTCTCCAGGTTCATAGGGTTTCCGGAGGCAAGCTATTATGGAAGTGGATGCCACTCCTCCTTCCAAAAATACTAAATATTAGGGCAGAAATAAATGAAATAGAAAACAGAGAAACAGTTGAAACCCAGAGTAGTTCTTTGAGAGGGGCAATAACTTGTCAAACTACCAGCAAAACTAACAAAAGAAAGAAAAGACATAAATTTTTTGAAAAAGAGAAGAAAGGGGCAATGTCATGACAAAATCAAATCAAATAAAAAAGGTTAACAATAAGGAATATTATTAAAAATTGTAATCAAAACTATAGTTAAATAAGTATAAAAACCTAGAGGAAATGGACAAATAATAACTCACAATCTAACTAAAGTGGCACAGACTGAGCAGAACACCTGAACAGATCATTTCAATAATTTTTTTCAAAAAAAATAGTTTTACTGGTGAATTTTATCAAGGATTCAGAGAACTATTACCATTTCCACATGAAGTATTTCAGAAAATAGAAAAATAATTATCCCAGACTCATTCTATGAAGTAAAAATATCCTTAATGTCAATGTCTTGTAAAGACACCATCAAAATAGAAAACAATAGGCCAATGTCTCTCATGAACATAGATTAAAAAGTCCTCAACAAAATCCTGGCCAATAGAATCCAACAGTACATCAAAAAAAGAATTCACCATGACAAAGTGAAAATCACAATAGGTATGCAAGGGTGGTTCAACAAAGAAAACCCGTGGAATTCATCACATTAACAAAGCAAAGAACAAGAACCACATGATTCTATCAATTGATACAGAAAAGGCCTTTGACAAAATCCAATACCCTTTCCTGATTAAAACACTTAACAAAATTGGAATATAAATGAGTTTCCTCAACATAGTATATACACAAAACCAAGAGGAAACATTGTTCTCAATGGAGAGAGATTGAAGGCATTCCCTTTAAGAACAGGAAGTAGGCAAGAATGCCCTCTATCACCTCTCCTATTCAATATTGTATTGAAAGTCTTAGTGACAGCAATAAGACAAGAGAAGGAAATAAGAGGTATCCCAACTGGCAAAGAGGAGGTACAATTACCTCTATATGCAGATGATATGACAGTATACTCAGAATACTCAAAACTCAGCAGGAAAACTACTAGACATAGTGGATCAATTCAGCAAAGTAGCAAGATACAAGATCAACATAAAAAAATCAATTAGATTTCTCTACAGTGACAGAGACTGTAAAAATGGAACTAAGAAAAACAATAGCCCTCATAAAACCTAATCACAAGATTAAATACTTGGTAGAAAATCTAACTAAAGGCATAAAAGACCTTGCTGTTGTTGTTGTTATGTGCCATCAAGTTGCTTGAGACTCATAGTGTCCCTATGTGCCACAGCCCTAAACTCTGCTCTGTGCTGTGCCAATTGCACCATCTCCAATACACCCATCCCAATTACCCTAGTCACTGAATCAATCCACCTCATAGAGGACCTGTGCTGTCTCTCCACCCTACCGAGCATGATGTCCCTCTCCAAGGACCGGTCCCTCCTTACAACATGTCCAAAGTATGTTAGACAGGGCCTCAGAATCCTTGCCTCCAAGGAGCCACCTGGTTTAACCCTTTCCAGGATGACTCTGTTTTCCTAGCAGTCTATGGTACTCTCAATAATCGTCTCTAGCACTACAGCTCAAAGGCTTCAATTCTCCTTCTATCCTCCTTAGTCATTGTCCAACTCTCTGATGCATAACAAGTGATGGCAAAGACCATGGCCTGTATCAGAAGCACTTTAGTCTCCAGAGAGACACCATTGCTCTTTAGTACTTTGGAGAGGTCGCTAACAGCAGACTTTGCAATGGCAATATGTCTTTTAATTTCCTGGCTATTGGTGCCAAGAGTGTTGATTGTGGAGCCAAGCAAACTAAAGCTGTGAACAATCTCAATCTCTTCACCATCCATCTTATTGCTTCCAGTTGGTTCAGTGGTGAGAATCTTTGTTTTCTTGACATTGAGCCTCAATTCATATTGGAGGCTGCAGTCCTTGACCCTCTGCAGCAAGCGCTTCAGGTCCTCCTCAGTATCAGCCAGCAAGGTTGTGTCACCTGCATATTGCACATTGTTGATAGATCTTTCACCAATCTTGACCCTACATTTCTCCTCATAGAGCCCAGCCCCCAAGGTAATCTGTTCTGCATACAGGTTGAAAAGGTATGGAGACAGGACACATCCCTAGTGTATGCCCTATACAAAGGAAATTACAAAATATTACTATAAGAAACAAAAAGAGACCTGGAGGAAGGGAAATATATGCAACATTCCTGGACAGGAAGACTCAAATTGTGAAAATTACATTTCTACCAAAGGCAATCTACAAGTTCAATGCAATCCCAATACAGATACCAATTACATTCTTTAATGTGATGGAAAAGGCAATTTCTAATTTTATCTAGAATGGAAAGCCACCTTAAATAAATAAAGCATTCTTGAAAAAGAGAAATAAGGTAGGAGGCATCTCACTCCCTGACCTCAAATCCTACTACACAGCCATGGTGGTTAAGACAGCATGGGATTGGTATATTAACAGACACATAGATCAATGGATTAGAATTGAGAACTCAGAAATCAACTCATTTACCTATGGTCAACTGACTTTTTACAAAAAGACAAAGTCAGTTAAGTGGGGAAATTATAGCCTCTTTAACAAATTGTGTTGAGAAAATTGAAAACCATCTGTAGAAAAATTAAGCAAGACCCACACTTCACACCATACACAAAAACTAACTCAACTTGGATCAAGGACCTATAAGTAAAACCCAAGAGTGTAAACTTTATCAGAGAAAAGCTTGGAAGAACTCTAGAAGCCCTAATCCACAGTATGAACAGTCTTCCACTAGTCATTAAAAAACTCAACAACCAGGAGAGAATAAATGGGAACTTTAACAGTCAAATCCCTATGAATATTAAAAAAACCAAACAAATCCAACCAAACTTCTCCAACAGAGTAAGAAGGAAACCCATAGAACTGTGAAAAAATATTTAGCAATGAAATATTTTATAATGAACTAATATCTAAAATTTATAGAATACTCCAGTACCTCAACAAGGAAAAGGTAAACAACCCAACAACAAAACAGGCACAGGATATGAATAGACACCTCACAAAAAAAGACATTCAGAAAGAAAACCAACACATGAAGAAATGTCCAAAAGCCCCAGCTTTCAGAGAAATGCAAATCAAAACAATTGTGAGATATTATCTTAACCCAGCTAAAATAGCAAAGTTCAATAGAGCAGCAAACAACAAATGCAGAGAGAACACAAATTAACTGTTGGTGGGAGTGTAAAATGGTGCAACCATGATGGAAATTGGTCTGGTGCTTTCTTAAAAAGTTGGAAACAGAAATGCCATTTGACCCAGCAATTTCACTACTGGAAATACACTAAATTAACTAGAGCCACCACCCAAACAGGTGTATGTACACCCATGTTTACTGCTGTGTTATTCACAATAGCAAAGAAAAGGAAGCAACCCAAGTGCCTATCAACAAATGAACAGAAAAAATTGATAGAAAAACTACAGGATATTCACATAATGAACACTTTTTAGCACTGAAAAACAAGGAACTTGTAAAATGTTACACAACATGGGTGACTCTGGAGTACATTATGCTGAATGAAATATCTATCACAAAAGGAAAAATACTGCATAACACCACTGTTATAGCAGGACTAACATGGATGTTTGGGGTGAAACTAGGAAAAGAAGGGATGGAAAATTGATACTACATTGGAACAGATGAAGAAAAGAACTGTTTAAAAGGAATATATGGTTAGGCACTATTTGTATGACAATAGTCCAGAATAAGAAATACATTGCAAAGTGGACTGGGGTGGGGGGAGGTAAAGTAGGGAGGAAATTATACAACAATGAATCATTTAAAAAAACAAAAAGAAAGTGAACTAGGAGATGGGGAAGAGAAGGAGGGGAAACAATTTGCAACAATGAATGAATGAATGAATGAATGAAAATTCAACTTTTCTGTAAACTTTTGTTAAAATTACAATAAAAAATGGAACTGAATCAAAATACATATATTTGGAAGTGCCAGAAACTTAAAATGGACGCAGAAGAGCCTATAGAATGATGGATATAATATCTTAAGTCAGATTGATCTTAGATGAAAGAGAATTTTACAAAGACATTTGTTTTGTTTTATTGATTATATAACGACATTTGATTTCGTGGATCATATTATATGATGAATAAAAATGAGGAGAATGAGAATCCCAGAACAATTAATTGTGCTCACACAGAAACTGTACATACTCAAAAAACAGTTGTTCAAACAAAAGAATACTGAATATGTCTTAAATCAAGAAAGATGTATGTTAGAGTTGTATCTATCCACTTGCCATGCCTGTTAAGACTGTATGCTGAGCAAATAATTCAGGAAATTGGATCATATGGATAAGAACGTAGCATTAGAATTAGAAAAGAGCTCATCAAAAACCTGAATTATATAGAAGACATGATATTACTCGTAAAAAGTGAAAAAGACCTGTAGCACTTACTGAAGAAGATTAAAAAGACTACAGCCTTTAATATACATTAAACACCAATTTCAAGAAAACAAAACCCTTCAAAACTGGAGCAATAGGCCATATCATGATATATGAAAAAAAGATTAAAATTGTCAAAAATTCTCTTTTACTTGGTTCTACAATCAACACTCAAGGTGGCAGCAGTCAAGAAAATGATGTGTCGCACTGGGGAAATCTTTGGTCAAGGACAATTTTAAATTCATAAAGAGAAAAAATACCATCCTAGAATCTTAGATGTGTCTGATCTGTTACGTTGTTATGTGCTGTCGAGTCGTTTGCGACCCTATGTACAACAGCCCTAAACCCTGCTCTATCCTGTGCCAATCGCACTGCCTCTGATACACCCATCCCGATTACCCCAGTCACTGAATCAATCCATCTTATAGAGGGTCTTCCCCTCTTGCGCTGACCCTCCACCCTCCCAAGCATCATGTCGCTATCCAAGGATCTGTCCCTCCTTGCAACATGCCCAAAGTATGTCAGACGAAGCCCCAGATCCTTGCCTCCAAGGAGTAGCTTGGTTTAACCCTCTCCAGGACGAATCTGCTTGTTTTCTTGGCAGTCCATGGTACATTCAATACTCTTCTCTAGCACCACAGCTCAACGGCATCAATTCTCCTTCTGTCCTCCCTAGTCATTGTCCAACTCTCTGATGCATAACAAGTGATTGCAAAGACTATGGCCTGTATCAGGAGCACCTTAGTCTCCAGAGAGATACCTTTGCTCTTGAGTACTTTAGAAAGGTTCCTAACAGCAGACTTTCTCATCGCAATACGTTTTTTTATTTCCTGGCTGCTGGTGCCAGGAGTGTTGACTGTGGAGCTGAGCAAACTGAAGCTGTGAACACTCTCAATCTCTGCACCATCCATCCTGATGCTACCAACTGGTCCAGTGGTGAGAATCTTTGTCTTCTTGACATTGAGCCTCAATCCATACTGAAGGCTGCAGTCCTTGACCCTCTGCAGCAAGTGCATGAGGTCCTCCTCAGTTTCAGCAAGCAGGGATGTGTCATCTGCATAACGCAGAATGTTAATAGATCTTCCACCAATCCTGACGCCACACTTCTCCTCATAGAGCCCAGCCTCTCAGATAATCTGCTCTGCATACAGGTTGGAAAGGTATGGAGACAGGACATATCCCTGGTGTAAACCCTTCCCAATTTTGAACCATGCAGTGTTACTCTGCTCTGTTCTCACAACTGCCTCTTGTTCCAAGTATAGGTTTCGCATTAGCATGATTAAATGTTCTGGGGTTCCCATTCTTCTCAGAGTCAGTCACCATTTGTTATGATCCACAGAGTCAAACACCTTTGCATAATCAATGAAACACAGATAGACATTCTTCTGGTATTCTCTGCTTTCAGCTAAGCTCCATCTAACATCAGCTACAATATCCCTAGTACCAGGACCCTTTCTAAACCCAGCCTGTAATATTTAAAATTCCATCAAATATATGTGAAATTTAGACAATAAATTAGGAAGATCTTTGAAATATGGTATTGAATATACCAAGGACTACAAAAGAACAAAAGGAGCTCTGATGGCCCAGTGTATGAAGCTGCTCTGAAATCCCAAAGGCACACACTTCAAATCCAGCAATTGCTCTTCCTGAGAAGAATGGCCAATTCCCTTCTGCGTAATTTACTGCTTCTGAAAATCTCCTGGACAGTCGCAATGAGTCAGTTCCAATTAGATGGCACAATACAAAGCAACGCCATAAAACCAAACAAAGCTGCCTTGGCAGGAAGTGCAACCAGAGTAGTCCCTAGAAACACAGACTATAAAACTAGGTTTCACATATTTTGGACATATTGTCACAAAGGTCTAGTTCTTACAGAAGGACATAACACTTGGAAAGATGAGGGTCAGTGAAGAAGAGGAATATGCTTAATAAGATGGATTGACGCAGTGACTAAAACTATGGGCTTAAGCACAGCTGAGATTGAGAGGGTGGTATAGGATCTGTTGTATATAAGGTTGCTCTGAGTCAGAGTTAATACTTGACTTGTCTCCACAATCCACACACTTCGTACCAGCAGCCGTGAATTCAAAAGAGAAATGGCATTGGAAAAATTGATTGACTGGGACCACTCCAGAATGATGAAGAGCAATGACGTCAGTCTGGAGACTAAGGTGTGCCTGATCCAGGCCATGGTCTTCACAATTACTTGCTACACATAAAAAAGTTGGACAATGACTAGGGATAATAGAAGAATTGATGTCTTTGAGCCGTGGTACTGGAGAAGAGATGAGTACAGAATATACCAGGGACTGCTAAGAGAGCAAATAGGTTCATCTTGGAGAGGGTGAAACCAGGTGACTCGTTGGAGGCAAGAATTTTGAAGTTCCATGTGACATACTTTGGGCATGTTGCCAGGAGGGACCAGTCCTTGGAGGGTGCCATCATGCTTAGAATGGTGGAGGGACAATGCAAGAGAGGAAGACCCTGGATGGGATAGATTGGCTCAGTGACTGTGGTAATGGGTATAGGTATGTCAGAGACAATGAGGTTAGCTCAAGATAAAACAGGTTTCAGAGCTGTTGTACATAGGGTTACTATGAGTCACAAGTGACTCGATGGCTCATAACACAAAAACAAGTATTATATGTAAAGGACTCTTGGTGGAGTGGTAGTTAAAGATTTGGCTCTTAAACCAAAATCTTGGAATTTTAACTGTAATTTTATCCCATCAACTCCTCTGAGGGAAATGATGTGGCAGTCTAGGTCTATATAGATTATAGCTTTCCATAATTAACACTCTTCACACCAACAGTAAGGAACTCAAAAAACAAACTGCATTAGGAAAGTCTGCTGTCAGGGACCTCTCCAGAGTGTTGAAGAGCAACAACATCAGTCTGGAGACAAAAGTGCACCTGATCCAGGCCATGGTCTTCACAATTACTTGCTAAATAAGGATAACAATGAATAAGGAAGATAGAAGGAGAATAGATTCCTTTGAGTTGTGCAAGAGAAGAGCATTGAAGATACAATGGAATATGAAAAGAACAAACAGTCTGTCCTGGAAAGGGTGAAACCAAGTTGTCCCATAGAGGCAAGGGTTTTGAATCACTCGTACTTTGGGCACATGGCCAGCAGGGACCAGTCCTCAGAGAAAAATTTGGAAGGGTGGAGGGACAATATAAGAGAGGAAGACCCTCAAAGAGATGAATTGACACAGTAGCTAGAATAGTGGGCATAGGTGTGTCAGAGACAGTGAGACTGGTCCAGAATAGGGCTAAGTTGAGAACTATTATGCATAAGATTACTATGAGTTGCAGATGACTGGATAGCACATAACAATAAAAGAGGTGGTCACTATAAGTAGGAAATCAATTTGACAGTAATGGATTGTATGTGAACGTGTTTCTAATGTTTAAGACTCACCAAGATCTTTAGATCCTTAAAAAGCAAAGTGTAGTTCATAGAAGAATAACATCAGCACCTCCTGAAAGATTGTTAGAAATAGAGCCTTTCAGGCCAGGGATGAACCTTCCAAATCAGATTCTACATTATAACAAGTTCTCCAAAAGATTCAAACGCACATTAATATCTGGAAAACACTATTGAAGGCTAGCAAATCAACTGCCTCTTTTAATTAATTTGAAAAGTTATATGTTTTAATAAGATTTTATTTTATTGGCCCCTAAAAACTAAGCTATTTACTATTTCATGGCATATATATATTTGTGTGTGTGTGTGTGTGTGTGTGTTTGTGTGAGTGTACCGTCAAATCAGATCTGACTGGTACAGGAGGAGATTGTCCCTCCTTTCCCGGCAGAGCATCTGGTGGATTCGAACCATGTGCCTCTGGGATTGTAGTTGCAGCTCCTTGCCACTAGGCCACCAGAGCTCCCCTGAGACTATATTTGAAATCACCTTCTTGTATCTCTTTCAATAGATAACAAATCCAAGGGTTCGAGATGAAATGGCAAGCCCAAGGTCACCCAGTTACTTTAATTGTGCAGCTAAAATGCAAACGTGCATGTTTTGTTTTCAATTCAAAAGAAAAATAAAAGCAAACCTCATCTGAAACTTTGAATTGTTTTTTTACAGATATTTCATTTGAGAAAGGAAAAAGAATGCAATTTTCCTTCACTTCTACCTCTTATAGAAATTGCTGCTACAGAACTTGATTGTTCTCTCAGTTTCTGAAGACAATTGTGCCAAGTTGTCAACTTTGCTTAGGGAAAGTTTTTAAAATTTCTTTTCTCTATATTCTAAGGCTTCTCTTTTGCTCATTCTGCTCAACAGAAACATTTGTGTTCTCTTTTTCTGGTAATCTTAAAGCCAATTCGTTTGCCTTTAATGACAAATGGCGCTCTACCATAATCCATAGGGAATTCCACTGCTAACTAAAGGGCTGGGCCTCTCGGGCAGTTCAAATCCATCATCAGCTCAGCAGAAGACAGATGGGCAGTTGTTTCCCACACAATTGACAGCCTAGGACATCCAACAGCAGGGCAGCGATGAGTCAGGTCTAACTCCATGATAATATGAAAGAGTTTCATGACTGATGAGTTGACTACTATAAATGTAATGATAATCAAAGACGAAAACCTTCCAAGATGAGACAGCTGGAGAGGGTGAGTTTGTATTATTTTAGTATGTGGGAAACTTGTAGTTTCACAGTGCTGAGTCAGAGGCAAACTCAGTAGCCCAAAACCCTCACCATAGTTTAAGCTTCACTCTGTAAAGAGACAGGTGATCTGACACCAACAAGTCACAGAGATGACTGTGCTATTTTAAATATTAATCTTTACAAAATGTTGATCAAGCAATACAGGCAGCAGACAATTTCCTGATACAGAAAGAAATGGATTGGAGGAGACTCCGTATAGTTTAAGGGTATGTTATAATTTATTAAACAGGTTTTCAATACAAAAGAACATACACTTTTAAAAATATATTAACATATTTAATTTAACTCCCAAAGAACAAGTATTGAATAAGATCACGAAGTCTCATCTTAATATATGAATGAGTTATATTTCATCTTCTCGAAAGTTGTAGTACATTGCTTAATTGACCACCTTAGTTCATGAAAGAATTTGGTGTCAGCTGATATAGGGGATGTTGTTATTATTGTTGTTATGTGCCGTTCAGTCGCTTGTGACTCATAGAGACCCTATGTACAACAGCCGTAAACCCTGCTCTGTCCTGTGCCAATCACACTGTCTCCAATATACCCAACCCAATTACCCCAGTCACTGAATCAATCCACCTCATAGAGGGCCTTCCCCTCCTACACTGCCCCTTCACCCTACCAAGCATTATGTCCCTCTCCAAGGACCAGTCACTCCTTACAACGTGTCCTAAATGTGTTAGACGAAGCCTCAGAATCCTTGCCTCCAAGGAGCCACCTGGTTTAACCCTCTCCAGGATGAATCTTTTTGTTTTCTTAGCAGTCCATGATACCATTAATACTCTTTTCCAGCACCACAGCTCAAAGGCATCAATTATCCTTCTATCCTCCCTAGTCATTGTCAAACTCTATGATACATAACAAGTGATTGCAAAGACCATGGCCCACCTTAGTCTCCAGAGAGACACCATTGCTCTTCAGAACTTTGGAAAGGTCCCTAACAGCAGACTTTCCCATCGCAATACACCTTTTCATTTCCTGGGTACTGGTGCCAAGAGTGTTGACTGTGTTGAGAGTGTTTTAAAAGTTAAAAGATACGTTGTTGTTGTTATGTGCCATTGAGTCGTTTGCGACTCATAGCGACCCTATGTACAA
>NW_006399982.1:106691-112198 GCF_000299155.1 Elephantulus edwardii
GGGGGAAGAAGAACAAACTGGGGAGGAGGGTGGAGAGAATGGTGCGGCAATGAAGGAGTGAAAGCCCAGAATCCCTGTGAATGTTCATTGAAACTAATAAAATTTAATAATAATAAAAAAAAGAAATCAAAATGTAAAAAAAAGAAATAAAAAAAAATAAAGGGATTCATACATTTAAAACAGCAGTGGGTGAACTTTCAAGCTCAATGCATAATCTTTAAATCATGATTTTAAGGGGTTATCAGCAGAGGAGGAGTAAATACAGAAAATGAGAATAACAATAGCTGAAGGAATAAACAGAAGCCTTGGGAAGAAGAGCTACATTCCAGATTCTGAAGAAGCAAAACAGTATATTTGCTTTCATAAGAAGTTGAGTAAGATCGATATTTAACTATTAGAAGTAGAAATTTAAAATTCTCTGTGGTCTTGTTGCTGTTACATGCCTTCAAATCCACTAAACTCATAGCTATTCTACGAATAACAGATTAAACCTTGCCCTATCCATTTTCATGAACTCCAAAACTCATTGTTATTCTACAAAAATCTATCTTCTTAAGGGCCTTCCTCTCTCTTTCAGATCTGCATTATATCTTTTTCCAAAAACTAGCCCAACTTGACAAACATGCTCAAAGAATGTGCAATGAAGTTTCACTATTCTTGCTTCCACCAGTTATTCCACAGAAGAAAAACAGGCAATCTCCTCTTGTTTGATTAACTGCCTCTGAAAACCATTGGAAGGTAGCAATGAGTGGAATGGGTTCTGATTTGATGGCACACAACAACAACAACACACATATTGAGAGCCAAATTCCAACGCTTCAGTATATCAGGGATGAAGGCGGCACAGGATAGGGCAAGTTTCAGGTCTGCTGTTCTTAGGTTCTCTATGAGTCATGGTCATCTCAATGGTACCTAGCAATTAAAATAACTGATGACCTATTAGATAAAGCCCTATAGTAGGCAGTTGAAATCCACTAGCTGTTCTGCAGGAGAAAGATAGGTACTCAATCTCTTCTGTGTGAAATAGCCTTTTAAAATCTGCTGGAGAGTTATCTATGAATTGGTTCATATTTGACAGCAATGAACAACAATATACACATATATTCCTACATTTGTATAACACACCAATACACACAGAGAAACTTTAAGCAAGTCTGTCTATGTATATGTTATCTGTATATTTAAGACAGAAATATGTTTGTAACCCCTTAAACAAATGATAATGTATAGCAGAGTCATAAACAAATTGTAATTATGTCCTTCTTAATTATAATACAATATGAAATACACAACAGCCACAAGGAAGATTTTTTTCTGAACACCTTTAAAGTAAATACAACGATGTTGTTGTTCTTCAGTGCGGTCGAGTCGATCCTATGAATGAAAGGCCTGAGCTCTGTTCATAGAGTTTCCAGAGGCAAGCCATTTCGGAAGTGGATGCCACTCCTGCTTCCAGGCTTGTTTTAGTCAGGAAGCTCCAGCACCACTTTTGGTTTACAAAATAAATCCAGCATTGAAATACAGCCACATTTTAAAATTTCTAAACATTTATTGATAATTATGAAACTTTGTTCCATTGAAGTGTAATAAAAATGCATTTTCACCTTCATTAAAATAATTATGTTTGCTTGCCTTTGTCATAAAATTTGAAAAAAGTTCACCAATTCCATAGCCATGTACTTAATTCCAAGTTGCTTTCAATTTATTGAAAACAGTGGACAGGAAATATTTTTAAGAGTTAATTATATAATGAAGAAACAATTAGACACTGAAATATTAAATACTTCCCAAGAAAACTGGACTTACATTTTTTAAAAAAGTCAATGTCATGCACATCCATGTTTATCATGGCTTTATTCATGGTAGAAAGGAGTTGGAAACAACCTAAATGCTCATCAACAAACGAATGGATAGAGAAGCTGCAGTATATTCACACAATGGAATACTATGCTGAGTTGAAAAACAAAGAACTCAAGCAATATTGTTAAAAATGGGTGATTCTGGAGGACATCATGCTGAGTGAAATATCTCAGTCACAAAAGGACAAATACTGCATGGTGCCACTGTTGTAAAGCAGGACTGACCTCGGGGTTAGGGGGAGAAAGATGAGATAAATAATGTACACTGCATTGAAACAGATGAGGGAGAGAACTGTTTGTTTAAAAGGGATATATGATTAGGTATTATTGTCATGAAAGGAGTCGAGAATGAAGGTTGCATAGTGGAGTGAACTTGGGGGAAGGGATTGTATAACAATGAAAGAATTTTTCTTTACTTTTCAAAGAGAAGAGCAAATTGGGGAGAGGGAGGGGCGGGAAGGGAGAAATGTGCAACAATGAATGAATGGAAATCCTCAGTCTCTGTAAACTCATTAAAATTAATAGTAATAAAAAAAGTCACTGTCAAGAAGGAAAATGTGTGAGATTCTTTTTTATTAAAGGCAATAAAACAAACAAGAATATCATTTCAACTTTGACTGTTCTAGTTTGGAGAAAGAAAAAGTAATAAAACATGTATTTGGAATATTTGGGGAAATGCGAATACTGTCTTGATAATAATATACTATTACATATGACTAGGGATGATAGAAGGAGAATTGATGCTTTTGAGCTGTGGTGCTGGAGAACAAAGAGGTTTGTCTTAGAGATGGTGAGACCAGGCTGCTCCTTGGAGGCAAGGATTCTGAAGCTTCATCTGACATACTTTGGGCATGCTGTAAGGTAGAACCAGTTCTTGCAGAGGTTTGTCATGCTTGAGAAGGTGGAGGGACAGTGCAAAAGAGGAAGACCCTCCATGAGATGGATTGATTTAGTGACTAGGGTAATGGGGATAGCTGTGTTAGAGACAATAAGATTGGCACAGGATAGAGCAGAGTTTAGGGCTGTTGTACATAGGGTGGCTATAAGCCGCAGGCAACACAATAGCATATAACTAACAATAACATTACATATTTACATATATTTAATGTTCATTTTCTTAGAGATGATAAGGACATTGTTATTTTGTAGTTTCAATATACAATAAAATGCTGAATGAATTGAAAACTAACAAAATAAATAACAGGAGACAGAGGGCACAATGCAATGAGTTTAGGTTTGATAATCACTTCTTAGTCATCATAACCCATGAAAGAAAAAATGAATATGGTGGACAGCACTAAAATGAAAAATTCTGTAAAAGGCACTGTTAAAAATGCTTGTGAGGTTATGGCGAGATTAGAACTCTTATTCACTGCTGTTGATAATGTCAAATGGTATAACTACTATGGAAGGCAGTCTGGCACTTTCTCAGAATGTTGGAAATAGAAATACCATTTGACCTAGCAATTCCACTATCAGAAATAAACCCCGAAGACACCAGAGATGCCACCCAAACAGATGTATGCACACCTATGTGTATTCACAATGGCAAGAGTGCTCGTTAACAAATGAGTGGCTAGAAAAACTATGGTATATTCACACAATGGAATATGACACAGCACTGAAAAACAAAGAGCTCACAACATGGGTGACTCTGAAGGACATTATGCTGAGCGAAATTACGTCAGTCACAAAAGGACAAATATTGCATAACATTAGTTATAAAATAGGACTGGCATGGAGGATGGGAGGAAACTGAGAAAAGAGGAGTAAATAATGAACAGTGCATTGGAAGAAATGAAGGAAAGAGCTGCTAAAAGGAATATATAATTGGGCATTATCCGTATGACAACAGTGAAGAAGAATCTTTTGTGAAAAACAATGTATTCAAACTTTGTAAATAAATCAAAATAATATTAAAAAAATAATAAGTGCACAGAAAAAATGGACTGGGGAGGAGGAAACTGTACAACAATGAATGTTTTGTGGGTTTTTTTTTAAGTGAACCAGGGGTGTGTAGAGAGGAAAATGTACAACAATGAATGAAGGAAAATCCAACTTTTCTGCAAACTTTTGTAAAAATCACAATTTAAAATAAAAGCACTGTTAAAGAATGTGATGTCAACTCACAGACTTGCAGAAAATATTTACAAAACATGTATACATTAAATTGGCAAGAAGCTGAACTGCAATACCTAAGACACGAGGTTCGAGGCTAACAGCTGCTCCATGGAAGAAAGATAGACAATTTCCTTCTGTGTGTTTAGTTGCTTCTGAAAACCTTCCAGAGGGTCAGCTATGGATCAATTCCAACTCTAAAGTACGCAACAGCAACAACATATCCAGTAACAGGCTTGTATCCAAAAATAAAAGGAAAACTTAAAATTTAACAATAAAAAAAAACCAAACCAAAACACCCTAGCCCACTATAAATGAAAAAAAAAAAATTAAGAGACGTACTGTATGATTCGAAGTATATGACATCCTGGGGAAAGTACAACAATCAAAAACAAAAGCCATAAACTCAGACTCATTGCCATGGAATGTGAACCAATTAATTGCTGACTTCTCAGTAGGCCTTCAAGGGCTAGAAATCAAAGAGAGGGAATTGGGTGTTTTTTTTTCTCTTCTAGAGTCTTTAGTTGATCCAAGCCACCAAAAGTGCATAACACAGCTCAATTTCCTAAGGACTACACCACCACAGCTCCCTAAGTGAAATTATAGAGACAGTGAAAGGTAAGTAGTTGGAAGGTAGAAAGAATAACTTCTGGACAGGGGCTTCTCTGGACAATGAAACTACTGTATATGATAGTTTAACAATAAGCATATGGCATTATGACATTTGTCAAAATCCATGAAGCTATACCAGACAAAATGTGAGCCTTAATGTAAAGCATGAACTTTAGCTAATAACATGTTAATATTGATTCATCAATTGTGTCAAACAGACTACAAGAATGTAAGATGCTAAAAAATTATGAAAAATAATGCAATAGGTTAGCAATCAAACAAATTGTGCACAATTTTGATCTGAGTTCTCTATGCACATTTTTTCTATAAATCTAAAATTGCTCTAAAACATATTTTTGATGTGCTTTTGCACTTATATTGGCAATGACTTTAAGGATTTTTGCATCTATGTTTATGAGAACTATTGGTCTGTAGTTTTCTTTTTTGGTAATATTTCGCCTGGTTTTGGTATTAGGGTTATGTTTGCTTCTTGGAATGTCTCTCAAAATGTTCCTTCTTTTTTCTACTTTTTGAAATAAATTAAGAAGGACTGATGATAAATATTCTCTGAGTGTTTGGCAGAATTCAGCCACTTTTTTTGTGAGAGAGGCTTTTTATGACCTGCTCAATTTCTTCTTTTATGATAGATCTGTTCAAGGGTTCTCCATCTGACCTTGGTAATCTGGGTAGGGCATGAGTTTCAAGAAATTTGTCTATTTCTCCTAAGCTTTCAAATTTATATCAGAGTATAGCTTTTCATAATATTCTGATATTATAGATCTAATTTCCTCTGATTCTGTTGTGATATCATCTCTATCATTCCTTAATTAAGTTACTTCTGTTTTCTCCCTTTTTCTTATTAAGCAGCATACTTTTAAATTGACGACAGTGCTTAGAAACACGTTTTCTTCTTCTTCT
>NW_006399982.1:112298-116104 GCF_000299155.1 Elephantulus edwardii
CAGGTCCTCCTCAGTTTCAGCAAGCAGGGTTGTGTCATCTGCATAATGCAGGTTGTTGATGATTCTTCCACCAATCCTGATTCCACATTCCTCTTTGTATAGCCTATCCAAGGGACCATCTTCTTCTAATCCTGGAATTGGGGCTGTGGTAATATACTGAGACTTCCTGCTTGTTTCCTCATCATCATAGCTCTTTTAACCCTAGAGCCCACCATCCTGGCAGGACACTCAATCCAATTATCTGCCAAAAGTCACAGAAAAGATACCTATCTCTCAAACAAAAGTTGAAGTTCTTCTTCACAGACTTAAACAAGACCCAATCTCTTATTCAGCTTCTGGTTTCATCATTTGCTTCCTTTAGACCACATTGCACCCGAGATCTCAGTGTTTTCACTAGTTCTGCATCTTACAATAGCATCCAAAGACCTTACTACTCCAATCTTAGTTCAGAAGATTTGAAAAGTTCATGGGGTGGGGGAAGGAAGGTAAAATATCTCCTTAATAATTTTACATTGATTATATATGAAATAATATTTATGGATCATTTTTATCAATAAGCTATATTATTTTAATTCATTTCACTTGTATCACCTTACTTTTAAAAAAACATTGACTTCTAGAAAATGTAAAAAATGTATATGATCAGTTCCACATGTAATTAGAATTATTCTTGTTAGATGACACTGATAATGCAATTCCTTCCATGTTGTTGTTGCTAAGCGACATTAACTCAAGCGTAACTCATAGAGACTCTATGAACAATAGATCTGAACTCTATCTTTCTCTAATGCCATCTTTATTCTCTGTACCTTTAACTCCATTGCAGCGCTATCAATTAATCTGGGAATCTTTTTCTCCTTTACTGACTCTCCCCCTTTTCAAGTATTATGTCCCTTTCTAAGGAGTAGATTCTCATAATATGTCCAAAATATGGACGTTTCAACATCTTTGCCCCCAAAGAACATTCTGGTTGTACTTTCTTCAGTACATATCTGTTTGTTCTTTTGGCAGTCCATGTGATATTCAGCACGATTTTCCAACAACAAAACTAAAATACATCAGTTCTTCTTCTCTTTCTTATTTATTGCCCAGTTCTCAGATGCAGAACAGTTGATTGAAAAGACTGTAGCTTGAACCAGGTGCACCTTAGTCTTTAAACTGACATCATTGTTTTTTAGGACTTTGGAGATATCCCTGACATCAGACTTTCACAATACTATATGTCCCCTAACTTCCTGATTACCATATCCTCCAGACAGTTGACCAGGTAACTGTCTTTCATATATTCTGGAACAGACTGGTGAACACTTCCAGGGCTGTATGTGTTATTTGGAAAAGGTCAGTTGGAATCTCAGTGTTTCCTAGGACCTGATTTTTTTTCCCCAATGCCTTCAACACTTCTTGAATGCCTTCCTTCATCACCACTGGCTCTTTATCATAAACTATGCCCTAGAAATCCAAAATCCACAACTAAATAACCCTTAGAACTTCTGTAATCTCAGAGTCAGACTGAAAATAAAATATTGTAGATACTTGGCAAATATTGTTTTAAAACTTTTAAGTCATGAGTTAGAGGCCCGCCTCAGGACCAGAGAGGACTTCAGGTAGAGTGAGTTCTCCTACCCTTCCTTGGAGCAGGAAGCTCCCCAAAGTGAGTCTTCCCACCTGCTCCAAGGCAAGAAAGACTTCAGTCAGACAATGAACCTCCTCTCCTTTGGAGCAGGGAGCTTCTCAACAAAGGCCAGCCTTCCCACCAGCCACACGATCAGACAGGATGTACAGGCAAGGTGAATTGTCTTGCTCTCCCCTGAACTAGTGAACTCCCCAGCCAACTCAAGTCTTCCTTCCAGCTCCAGGACCAGGAAGGACTTTAAGCACTGAGAGTTGCCCTCCCTTTACCTGGTGCAGTGAACTCCCCAACAAGGGCTATTTTCCTTTCCATGCCTCACAACCAGAAATAATGTCAAATAATGCCCTCTCTAGAATGAGACAATTATTGTGAAAGTAGGAAGATATTTGATCAAGATATTTATAAATGTTCAAAGGGGGAAAAGAAAGGAGAAAAGGGAATGAAAAATGGGGAGAGAGAAAAAAATTCAGTGGGATAATAGAGGTTGGTGGGTAGACAGGGGTGGCAGGTGAAAGAATGAGAAAGGTTCAATGGAGACTTGAAAAAACAATTAACTATCTAAAATCTAATGTGCATGAATTACTGAATAAACATGAAGCAGATAAATGTGGGGAATGCAAAAAATTATCAAGCTATAAACAGTAGAAGTACATGTTAGTTCATTTTATACTTGAGGATGTTTTCACGAATATCAAAGCCATCAAAATATCCTTTAAAGATTTCTGAGGGACTCCCATCAGCATCAATTGTGATACTAATTTTCTTTGAAATTGTGTTGTAAAGAATGTATTTTCATTTCTTTATCTTTTGTTTGGCTTCTCTGGAGATGGCATTATATTTTTCTTTATAGGTTAAACAAACCTTATGGGATTAGAATAATCATCTGAAAGAATAAAGGATAGCACTGTTCATGTTGGCAAATACTTCATGCTGATTTTAATAATGTCTTCTGATGCATATAAGGCAACAGAATAAATTAGGAATTAACACAAATCAACGGAATAAATCCGTTAACATAATATGAGAAATATTAATAGACACAAATTGCAACATGTCTTTAGAATTCCAAGCTCTTAAATCACCACCAATTGGAATATTCTAAATATATATTTCAAAGTGATCTAAAAACTTCAGTTACTCTTATTCTTAGTAGATTCTATTATTCTCTTGATTCAGAAAAGTGTAAACACCCCCCCTCAAATATCACATTTTGGTGATAATGTTGTATAAGTACATAATTTTTTAATGTGAATCATGAAAAAGAAATGAACTAGTTTAAAAGGTGAAACAAAAAATTATGTCTGCAATCAAATCATCGTAATAACCTTGGATAAATGAGAATTGAGTTTGAAAGTCATGTCCATGGCAGCTATGTGTCGATTAATTTTATCTGTCTCAGAGAGTATGGAGCCACAATTATCATTATTCATGTAATGCTCGGGATTTATTCTAAGTGCCAGGTCTGTCTCCTTTCTGCACTTAAAATGCATTTAAAGGGCAAATGTTCTTGAAGAATAACTTAAATTTAGTTTTGAAGTTCTATTTTCATTTGGAAAGTCAAATCAGAATTAAAATACATTTGGTTTACAAAATAAATCCAGCACTGAAACACAGCCACATTTTAAAATTTCTAAACATTTATTGATATTTTGAAACTTTGTTCCATTAAAGTATAATAAAAATGCATTTTCACCTTCATTAAAACAATTATGTTTGTTTGCCTTTGTCATAAAATTCGAAAAAAGTTCACCAAATCCCTAGCCATGTACTCAATTCCAGGCTGCTGCAAAGTGTTTCCAAGGTTATAACTCCTCATTGCAACAAGTTATTACATCTCCCTTCTTTGGAACAGCTGCTGTTTTAACAACTTATTTTTAGATTAACAATCAAACATGTAAGCACCACATCTCTGGGGTACCCACATCTACTGTATGCTCTCATTAACTGCTCCAGAACAAAACAAGTCCATAGACCAAGTGATGGATTTTGAAATATATAAGTAATTCTTATTTGTAGACAGTGGATGGAAACAAAGAAAATTGGTAGTTTGAAAGGGATTCATACCGCAAATAATCCAAATAAGAGATGAATCAGGTAACATCACAACAGACCCAACTAAAATAAAAAAGCTAACATTAGAATACTATGAAAAACTATACTCAAACAAATATGAAAA
>NW_006399982.1:123109-125169 GCF_000299155.1 Elephantulus edwardii
CTTCTTCTTCTTCTTCTTCTTCTTCTTCTTTCTATTACCATCATTTACCACAATGTGTTAAGTTTGCCAATGGCTTGTCAATTTTTTTGACCCTTTTGGAAAACCAGCTCCTGGTCTTATTGATGGTTTCAATTGTTTTTCTGTTTTCTATCTCATTTATTTCAGCTTTTGTTCTTATAATTTTCTCTTTTGTAGAGGCTGTGAAGTTATATTGTTGTTCTTTTTGTTTGATGAAGATGCTGAGTTAGATCATTAATTTTGCTTCTTTCTAAGTTTTTTTTTAATGTTTTTGCCAACTGCTATGAACTACTCCCTCAGGATTTCATTAGCTGCATTGCAGAAGTTTGGGTACACTGTATTTTCCATTATCATTTGTTTTGAGGAACATTTTTATTTCATTCTTTATTTCTTCTATAATCCAATCATGTTGCAGCAAGGTGTTATTTAGCTTCCACATTGGTGGCTCTATAAGCTTTATCTTGGGCCTCTAGACGAAAAACCCTGATAATTCAGTTACAAAATGGTCAAGAGACATGGAAAGACTTTGCAGAGGAGGACATTCAGATTGCCAACAGACACACGAAGAAATGCTCAAAATCATTGGCAATAACAGAGATGCAAATCAAAACCCCAATGAGATACCATCTTACCCCAATAGCAGTGGCAAAACTTAGCAGCACAGCAAGTTATAAATGTTGGAGAGTATGTGGTGAGATAGAAACTCTTATATATTGTTCTTTGGATTTTAAAATAGTACATTCACTTTGGAAGGCAGTTTGGTGTTTCCTTAAAAAGCTGAATGTAAAAATTTGATATGATCCAGCTATTCCACTGCCTGGAAAATACCCAGAGAGAATGAGAACTAAGGCACAAATGGAGACTTGTAAACCAGTATTCAGTGTTATTCACCATCTCAAGAACATGGAAAAAAAGCCCAAATATCCAACCACAATTGAATGGATTGAGAAATTATGGTATATTCAACCAGTGGGATACTCTGCAGCAAACAGGAGCAATGATTTTGTAAATTACTTCCTAACCTGGGAGGGACTGGAGAATGTTATGCTAAGTGAACTAAGTCAGTCCCATAAGGACAAATACTGTATAAGACCATTATTGTAAAACAAGAATCCAAGGCAGGGGGGAGGAGTATGGATGGGCTGGAGGGGCTTAATCATAGGGTCACACAATTTGATAGGTGGAGGGAGCATGGGTAAATGGAAGGGGAAAGATCCATTGTGGAAAAATAATGTATATAAACTTTGTAAGTAACCAGTTGTTGTTGATGATTTTTTATGTGCCGTAGAGTTGCCTGTGACTCATACTGATCCTATATAGACCAGCCCTAAAACCTGCTCTATCCTGTGCCATGTTTATTGTCTCTGACAAACCCACCCCTGTTACCTCAGTCACTGAATGTTTCTGTCAGTTTGCCAGCAACTTAACAATGATACCCTGATGGGAGTAAGCACAACAGAGATATACCATTCTGGGAGAGGCTCAGAGAGTCAATGCAGCTCGATTTTATTGGGATAAGCACTGCACTTATATACACAGGAAAACAAGATAGGGTGGGCTTACAGACGTGGGACATGTGGATTGGTTAGGAGAACCTAAGCCTTGTGTGGATCACTCCCAGCTCAACAAACACAGCAGCCACCTTCCTAGGTAGTGAACTTTCTCAAGCTGGTACAGCCAAACACAGTGGAAATTTCTCTACCCTGTAGTAAAGGCCATTGGGAGGTTTGCACCTGTCTGGAGCTCAGGCGATCTGTCCTGGCCAGAAGCACCCCCTTCCTCCCCAACATTCCACAAAAACATAATCAATCTATCTCATTGTGGGTTTTCCTCTCCTGCATTGTCCTTCCATCTTCCCAAACATGACATCTCTCTCCAAGGACTGGTCCCTCCTTGCAACATGTCCAAAGTATGTCAGAAGAAGCTTCAGAATCCTTGGCTCTGAGGAGCAGTCTAGTTTCACTCTATCCAGGCTGAACCTGTTCATTCTCTTGTTGTTGTTGTTGTTATGTGCCGTCGAGTCGTTTGCGACTCATAGCGAC
>NW_006399982.1:126664-132794 GCF_000299155.1 Elephantulus edwardii
CATAGGCTCTTGCTCATATGTTATTTCTTTAAATTCCTCTGTATCTGCCAATTCCTTTCTATATAATGACTCAGTATATTCCTTCCATCTTCTTTTAATAGTTCCTGGATCATTTAATATTCTGCCCAAAGCATATTCAATACTCTTCTCCAACACCACAGCTCAAAGGAATCAATTCTACTTCTATCGTCCCTAGTCACTGCAGCCTTCAATATGGATTGAAGCTCAGTATCAAGAAATTAAGATTCTCACCACTGGGCCTATTGACAGCATCATGATAGATGGTAAAAAGATTGAGATTGTTCACAGCTTTAGTTTGCTTGGCTCCACACTCAACACTCTTAGCACCAGCAGCCAGGAAACTAAAAGATAAATTATATTGGGAACGTCTGATGTCAGGGACCTCTTCAAAGTACTGAAGAGCAATGCTGTCAGTCTGGAGACTAAGGTGCATCTGATACAGGGCTTGTCTTTGCAATCACTTGCTATGCGTCAGAGAGCTGAACTAGGGATGATAGAAGCAACCAGTACAAAAATAATTTTTTTTATTAAAAATGCTGTTCTAACATACAATCTACTAAAATTAAAATTTAGCAACAAAGAATCCATTTTTAAAATATATGGGAACAAGTATTTTTCTTTATCATAGCTTCTTTTGTGCCACTTTATTAACGCTGGTGATAGACAAAAATTAAGCAAGATATGATTTTGTGTAAACAGGGAGTCACCTCTAATTTCTCTTCAAAATTGTATGCCACTCTAATTCTTGTGTAAAGTCATTGCTAACTTTGAAAAGAAAGATAAATAAAAGATTCTGTTCTGGAAATAAGTGAAGACGTCAACCTTGATCAAATATAGGAGAAACAAAACTGTGCCGGGAAGGAGGCATCAGAAAATACCAAAAAAAACCCAACCAAACCAAAAACAAGCTGACCTAAAGATGCATGCACAAACATTTCTTAATGCCCCAAGAGAAGAAATTTGAAGGGGCTAATTACTATTGTTTTTGTTGTTGTTGCTGTTATGTGCCCTTGAGTCACCTGCAATTAATTGTAATTCCAAATCCTCTCCTATCCTGAATAAATCTCACTACCTCTGACACATCTGCCCCCATTGCCCAAGGCACTGAGTCCTGTCCATCTCTTTCTTCCAAGGTCCTCCTCTCCTGAGCCATTCCTCTACTCTTACAAGCATAGATGTCCCTCCCTAAGGACCAGTCCCTTCAGGCAACATGTCTAAAGTACGTGAGATGGAGCTTCAGAATTCTTTCCTCCCAAGAGTAAGACTGGTATTCTACTGAGTAAGGAGGTGTGCTGCCAACACAAAGGCAGGTGATTTGAATGCACAAGATGCTCCTAGGGAAAAAGACGGTCCGTCTCCTCCCATGTGATTTATTGCCTCTGAAAACCCACTGGAGTGTCTGCTTTGAGTAATTTCAGACTCAATCACACATAAGAACAAGTAGAGATGTAAGGATCTGGTGGTGCAATCATTAATCGCCTATCTGTTAGTCTAAGATTATAGATTTGAATCTCCATGTGAAAAAAAATTTATCCTGTTGCTCATAACACTGTATTCCAAGATGGATCTAGAAATGATCTTTTTAACCATGAACAAGATCCCATTGTTCCTCACCTTTTCATCTCAGGCATGGTAGATGATATGATTGCTGATTCAAAATGTCCTATGCCAATCCATCTTAACTCACCAATGCTTAATATGTCAATAGTTATGTGCTTCATTTCTTCCTAATCTTGTCCAATTTTCCTACATTCATACATCTCTTATTCCACATTCCAATATCACTAGTATCTGCTTGCAACTGTTCCTCCTTTGTTTTCCTGTTTGAGGGCTTAGCCTCTGAAGCCATCTCTGCTAGCCTAAACTGAGTATGCACTATTGTATATAAGGTTTTTGAAACCCTATTATTTCAGAAGTGGACAACCAAACCCTTTTCCTAATAGGGAATGAAATAAAAGACTTCTGTCAATTTTTGCAGTCAGAAATCAATCAGACATGCAACCAAGATGCATTAATCATAACAAGTAATGGGATTATAAAAAGTAAGGAACAGGGAAGAAGAGTCAGGAGTCAGAAAACATAGACTTGGCAACAGAAATGAGGTTGGGGATAAAATGATAGAATTCTGTACAATCAATGATTTATTCATTGCTAATATCTTTTATAAGAAACACGAAATATGGCTAAATGCATGTACCTCACCTAATAATCTACACAGGAACCAGATTGATTACATATGTAGAAAGAATGGCTCAAGAAGCTCAATATCAGCTCTGAAAACAAGGCCTCATACAGATTGTGGAACTGACAATCAACTACTTGGATACAAATTCATGTCAAAGCTAAAGAAAATGACAACAAATCCACAAGAACCAAAATTTGTCCTTAAGCCTATCCTACCTGAATTAAAAAACAAACAAACAAACAAACAAAAAAACCCAACCCCAAACTATCTCCAGCACAGGTTCGAGGCCTTGAGTACTAATGGACAAAGACCAGATGAGCTGCTGGAAGATATTAAAACGTTTACCCAGAAAAAATGCAAAGGGTTGTTACAGAGGAGGAAGAAAAGAGTGAGATGAATGTGAAAAGAGACACTGGACAAGAGTGCAAAGAAGCCAAATAAAGGGATAGAAATGATGAACTTAAGGAGATGAACTGAAGATTTCAAAGGGCAGTTCTGGAAGTCAAAGCAAAGTATTATAATGAAATGTGCAAAAAGCTATATAATCATAAAGTAAAAAAAGAATGAACTTGCATGGCATTTCTTAAGATTAAGAAACTGAAGAACAAGTCCAAGCCTTGAGTGGCAATAATAAGGACACCCACCATTGGCAGAATACTGAATGATCAAGGAAGTATAAAAAAAAAAAGATAGGAAGAGTACACAGTCACTGTACCAAAAAAGAACTGAATGACACCAAAGGATGTCACAAAACAACATACAAGGAGATGGCAGTGGTGATGAAAGAGGAAGTTCGAGCTTCTCTGAAGGAACTGGCAAAAAACAAAGCCTCAGGATTTGATAGAATGCCGATTGACAGAATTCAACAGACAGATGATTCCCTGGACGTGCTTACGAGGCTGTGCCATGTAATCTGGAGGACACCTGCTTGACCAACTGACTGGAAGAGAGCCATGTTTCTTTTCATACCAAAAAAAGGTGATCCAACAGAGTGTGGAAGTTATCAAACAATAACAGCAAGCAAAATCTTGCCTGAAGATTATTAAAAAATGATAGGAAAGTACAGTGACAGAAAACTACTAGAAATACAACCTGGATTTAGAAGGGGCTGTGACACCAGGGACATCATAGCCAATTTCAGATGGATCTTGGATAAAAGAAGAGAATACCAGAAGAATGTTTATCCATGTTTCATTAACTATGCAAAGGCATTAGTCCATGTGGATCACAACAAACTGTGGCTAACTGTGAGAGAAATGGAAATTCTAGAACACCTGATTGTGTTCATGTGAAATCTATATTTAGAACAGGAAGTAGTCATCAGAATAGAGCAAGGAAACACTGCATGGTGCAAAATCAGAAAAAAAGAGTATTTCAGGGATGTGTCTTGTCCCCATACCTTTGCAATCTAAATGCAGAACAGATCATTTGGGAAGTTGGACTTATGAGGAGGAATGTGGCATCAGAACTGGAAAAAAACCTCATCAACAACCTGTGTTATGCAGATGACACAAACTTGCTTGCCGAAAATGAGAAGGTCCTGAAAGTGCCCACTACAGAAGGTCAAGGGTTATAATCTTCAATAAGAAATGAAGTTAAACATCAAGAAGACAAATATTCTCACCACTGGGCCATTTGGCAGTACTATGACGGATAGAGAGGAGATTGAAATGGTTAACAACTTCAGTTTGGTTAGTTCCACAATCAACATTGTTGGCCCTTGTTTGTTGTTGTTATATACTGGAGAATCAGAACTGACCTATTGTTGACCCTGTGGCAGGTTTTCAGAGGCAATTAATTGCATGTGAGGAAATGGTTCATCCTTCTCTTTAAGAGTAGCTGGTGGTCTCGAACTGCATACCTTCGGGACTGAAGTGCAGTTTCATGCCACTAGGCCACTAGAGCTTCCTATTGTTGTTGTTGTCGTCATTTTACCATTGGGTCAGAACCGACCCATAGCTGACCCTCTGGAGGGTTTTCTGAGGCAGTTAATTGCACGTGGGGATATTGTCCATCTTTCTCCTTAAGAGAGGTGGTGGCCTCAAGCAACATTGCTTCAGGGTTGCAGTGCAGCTTCATACCACTAGGCCACCAGAGCTCCCTTTTAGCAGTCAGGAAATCAAAAGATGAATTGTACTTAGAAAATCTGCTGTCAGAGATCTCTCCAGAGTACTAAAGACTAAGGATGAAGTCTAGAGTGTGCCTGATGCAGGCCTGAGTCTCTGCCGTTATTTGCAATGCATCACAGAGTTGGATAATGACTAGGGATGACAGAAGGAGGATCCATTCCTTTGAGTAGTGGTACAGGAAGAGTATTGAATATTTCTTGGATTGCAAAGAGAACAGGTTTGTCCTGGAGAGGGTGAAACCAAGGTGCTCCTTAGAGGTGAAGATTTTGAAGCTTTGATTCACATGCTTTGGGCATATTGCCAAGAGGGACCATGGAGAATGATACCTAGCTTGGAATGGTGAAGGAGCAGCACAAGAGAGGAAGACCCTGGATGAAAAGGATTGATACGGTAACTGAGATAATGGGGTTAGGTATGTCCAAGAGAGTGAGACTGGCTCAGGATAGGACAAGGTTCAGAGCCATGGTGGATAGGGTTGCTCTGAGTCACAGGTGACTCGACAGCACATAACAATGCCAATAACAACAATGTGAAGAATGTAAATTTCAGAGTCTCTCCTAATATCCATTTTGGTCTTTTGTTTCTCTTCTCTCTTTGTAATGATTTTTTATTCTCTTCATGAATCATATGTTTAATGTCATCTCACAATTCATCTGGACTTTGGTCCTTAGGGTTCATGCCTCAAACCTGTCCTTGAGATGATTTTTTATATTCAAGTGGGATGGATTTAAGGTAGTCTTTTGGCTTTTATGGACCTGCTTTAATGTATGTGAACTTGCACATAAGTAATTGATGATCTGGTCAACAGTTAGCACCCAACTTGGCTTTGAAAGCTGATAAAGAGCTTCTCCAGAATTTTATTTTTTTTCTTTTTTTTTACAGATGTAGTCATTCTGATTCTTGAACACCTCTGCTAGTGAGATCCATGTGCATAGACTCCATCTGAGTTTCTTTAAAAAGGTATTTGCTGTGAATAAATCATTGAATGCAAAAAATTCAATCTTCAGCCTTATTTCTCTTCCCAAGTCCATAACTTCCAACTACAAATCTTTTTCCTTTGTTTGTAACTTTTTCATTCCAATCATCAATTACTTTAATGCATCTTAACTGCATGTTTGGTCCATTTTTGGACTGACAAAATTGGTGGAATTCCTCAAATTCCTCTTCTTTGACTTTAGCTATTGCTGTGTACATTATAATAGCAGTTGTATTCACAGGTATTCCTTGTATGTGTACGGATAGTAACCTATCACTCACAGAATTGTACTTCAGAATATGTTCTAAAGTGGTCTTTTTTTACTATGAATGTAACACCATTCCTCTCAGTTTTTCATTTGCAGCATAGTATGACTGGCTGATTAAAAGTGGCCAATGAGAGTGCATTTCACTTTGCTAATGCTGAGGACGAAGTTCAGGCTGCTTTGAAGGAAATGGCAAAAAATAAGGTCCCAGGAATAGATGGTATATCAACTGGCATATTTCAGTTGACAGATGTTGCCCTGGACGTGCTCACCAAGTAGTGACAAGAAATCTGGAGAACGACTTGGCCAACTGACTGGAAGAGATCTATATTTGTTCCAATCCCAAAGAAGGGCGACCCAACAGAGTGTGGAAACTATAAAACAATATCATTGATTTCACATGCAAGTAAGATTCTACTGAAGATTATTAAAAAATGACTGGAACAGCACATCAGCAGAGAAATGCCAGAAGTCCAGGCTGGGTTTAGAAGGGGTCGTGGTACTAGAGATATTGTAGCTAATGTTAGATGGATCTTAGCTGAAAGCAAGGAATA
>NW_006399982.1:133464-134567 GCF_000299155.1 Elephantulus edwardii
ATCACTTGTTATGCATCAGAGAGTTGGACAGTGACTAAGGAGGATAGAAGGAGAATTGATGCCTTTGAGCTATGGTTCTGGAAAAGAGTATTGAGGGTACCATGGATTGCTATGAAAACAAAAAGATTCATCTTGGAAAGGGTTAAACCAAGCTGCCTCTTGGAGGCAAGGAATCTGAAGCTCCATCTAACATACTTTGGACACATAAGGAGAGACTGGTCCTTGGAGAGGGACATCTTGCTTAGTAGGGTGTAGGGACAGCACAGGCGGGGAAGGCCCTCTATGAGCTGGATTGATTCAGTGTCTGGGGCAATCGAGATGAGTGTATCAAAGACAGTGCGATTGGCACAGGACAGAGCAGAGTTTACGGTTGTTGTACATAGGGTCACTATGAGTCGCAAGCGACTCGACAGCACATAACAACAACTACAATGCTGAGAATGTGGTTCTTTAAATGTTTCATTTCATTTTTTTGTAAATTTCACTTTTCCTACATTAAAAGTTCATACATTCAATCCACATTCCAGTTAATAATGAGTGTTTACAGCTGTTTCTCCTCAATTTTTTATATCTTCCACTATCGGGTTTCTATCTCTAGTATTATGTTTAAGAGTGTTCCTCTGAATTTTTTGTAGGATTTTCAAAGGCCGGGAATTCCATAAGGGGATGGTCAATTTTTATTCTTAGTCTACTCAATGTGGAAAAACCGCTAGAAATTGTCCATCATGGATGACCTGCTGGTATTAAAATTATAGTGGTACAGACCGCAGGGTCACAGCTGCCAGAAAGCTACCTTAGTACAGTAAACCAGCAGATAAGTATTGTACTCAGAAGAGAAAACCATGAACAAACAAACATATACATATACAAATTATAAAACAAACAGAATTATACATTAATAATAACAAACTATTTAATTGTGCCAACGCGAAACCTATACTTGGACCAAGAGGCAGTCATCAGAACAGAGCAGGGCAACACTGAATGGTTTAAAATTGGGAAAGGTGTGTGCCAGGGATGTGTCCTATCTCCATACCTTTTCAACCTGTATGCAGAGCAGATTATCCGAGAGGCTGGGCTCTATGAGGAGACGCGTGGCGTTA
>NW_006399982.1:135637-149236 GCF_000299155.1 Elephantulus edwardii
GAGAAGAATGGGAATCCCAGAACACTTGATCGTGCTAATGAAAAACCTATACTTGGACCAGGAGGCAGTCATCAGAACAGAGTAAGGAAACACTGCAGGGTTCAAAATTGGGAAGGGTGTATGCCAGGGATGTGTCCTATCTCCATAACTTTTCAATGTATATGCAGAACAGACTATCCGTGAGGCTGGGCTGTATGAGGAGAAGTGTGGCATTAGGTTTGGTGGAAGATTCGTCAACAATCTGTGTTATGCAGATGACACAACCCTGCTTGCTGAAACTGAGGAAGGCCTGTAGCTCTTGCTGTAGAAGGTCAAGAAATGCAGCCTTCAATATGAATTGAGGCTAATATCAAGAAAACAAAGATTCTCACTACAGGGCAAATTGGCAGCAACAGGATGGAGGATAAAGATATTGAGATTGTTCACAGCTTTGGTTTGCTTGACTCCACAGTCAACATTCTTTGCACCAGCAGTCAGGTAATTATAAGATGTGTTGCACTGGGAAAGACTGCTGTTAGAAACCTCTTCAAAGTACTGAAGAGGTCACTCTGGAGACTAAGGTGCACCTTATACAGGCCGTGGTATTTGCAATCACTCGCTATGCATCAGAGAGGGGGACAATTACTAGGGAGGATAGAAGGAGAATTGATGCCCTTGAGCTGTGGTTTTGGAGAAGAGTATTGGATTCTGAGGCTTCATCTAAAATACTTTGGACATATTGCAAGGAGGGACCAGTCCTTGGAAAAGGGTGTCATGCTTGGGAGGGTGGAGGAACAGTGCAGCAGAGGAAGACCCTCTTTGAGGTGGATTGATTACGTGACTGGGATAATCTGGGTAGTTGTGTCATAGATAGCGAGCTTGGCACAGGATAGAGCAGGATTTAGGGCTGTTGTACATAGGGTCCCTATGAGTTGCAGGTGACTGACGGCACACAATAGCTATACAATAACTATACACATAACAATAATAATTAACTTTTAGAAGAATAGGAATTTCAGAACACTTAATTATGCTTGTAAGAAATCTCCACCTAGTGTAAACAGAGCCAGGGAACACTGTTGTTGTTGCTGTTGTTAAGTGCCATCGAGTTGTAGATGACTCATAGCAACGCTATGAACAAAAGACCCGAACACTTGATTAACTTTCCTTATTTCTCTAAGTTCATAGAGTTTTTGGAGGCAAGATATTTTGGAAGTTGGTGGCATGCCTGTTTCAAAAAGGGAACACTACATGATTTAAAATTAAGAAAGGTGTGTGTTACAATTGTATCCTTTTCTATATACCTAGTCAATCCATATGCTGAGCAAATCATCGAAGAAGTAGGAAGGAAAGCATTGCATCAGGATTGTAAGAGAGCTATATAATAAATTGCATTATGCAGATAACACAATCTTACTGAAGGTGAGGAGGATCTGAAGTACTTGCTGCAGAGGGTCAAGGACTGCAGCCTTCAAGATGGATTACAACATCTCAACATCAAGGAAACAAAAATCCTCACCTCTAGTCCAACAGGGAACATCATGAAAGATGGAGAAAAGGTTTAAATTTTGAAGAATTTCATCTTAATTGGATGCATAGTCAGCACCCGTGGTAGCAGCAGTCAGGCGATTGGGAAATGGATAGCATTGGGAAAGTCTGTTGTCAAGGATCTCCCCGAAGTCCTGAAGAGTAATGATGGCAGTTTAAAGACTAAGGTGTTCCTGATTCAAGTTACAGTCTTTTCAATTGCTTGCTATACATCTAAGAACTGGACAATGAATAAGGATGACAAAAGAAGAATCAATCTATTTGAATTGTGGTGTTGAAGAGTGTTTGTTAAATATTCCATGGACTGTCAAAAAATCCAACAGCTATGTCTTAGAGAAAGTGCAACTGAAATGTTCCTTGGAGCAAAGTTGATGAAGCTTTGTCTCACATATTTTGGACATATTGTCAGGAGAGGCTATTCCTTGAAAAGGGACATCATACTTAGAAAAATGGAGGTCAGTTGAGTAGAAGACTTTCAGTGAAAGTCCTTTGATACAGTATCTGCAGCAATGACTTGAATGTATCAAGGATGTTAAAAATGATACAGGATAGGACAGAACTCTCAGCTATTATTTAAAGAGTCTCTATGAGTTGTATTCGATTCAACACAACAGGGGTGGAAAGAATTGCTATCTGTTCTGATGAAGATTCTGTGAAAATCTCTTGCGATGGAGTTGATTTTGTTATACAGTGGCCCATCAGAGACAGAGCATTTCTTCCCCAGTTTCCAAGGCAACAAATCATACAGAGGCTGACTGCTACATATTTATCATATAGAGCCACTGGTAAATTCAAACCACTGAACTTTGATTAATAGTTGAACACTTAACTAATACCATCAGAGTTCTTCTGCAAATGTTATAGTCTATTATAGAGGATGTTTATGAGTAGGAATTGCATCCAAGGCGTACAACAGCAGTAGAGGCTTCATTATTTAGGCCTAACCAGCTTTGATTTTTTTGCCACAGATGCTATTATGCTGCCTTGTCCAGACCTCCCCTGCCGGATCCAGGACAAAAATCTTCCATCTGCTGGGAGTGTTGATTGCTGTTGGCTCACAGCTGTGTCCCTTTCCAGATTGTCCTCAGTTGAAGAGAACAGCATCGATTACATTCAAAAGTCTTATTTGAAAACAGCACACTTTCAATAACAAGTGGATGCCAGACATCAAAGTCAGACTCAATACTTAAGAGCCATATAGCTCTAGATCCAGTTACCCTGGCGCTTAACTGGGCCTCTGTTTTAATTGCCCTACAGGTTAAATTCTCCCTCTGTGCAAGTAATTCTGCTTCTCTTACACTTTAACGCTCTTATTTCTGTATACGCTCACCTATAAATCTTCTGCATAAAATCTTCATCTCAGTATCTGTATCTTGGGTACTTGACCTAAATAACTTTGCTTGCCTTCTCATTCAATTAATTGATTAAAAAAAATACCTAAATGTGAATGTTTTTAAGCTCTATTTTATGTTGGAAATGAAAATTTAGCTTTGATAATGAGTAAGCTTTTTAGGTGTCGGCGCAGTAACTATTTCCCTAAGGATCGCACAATGGAGCTCTCATGGCCAACTGGTAAAGAGCTGTACTGCCAACCTGAAAGAATGTGGTTCAAATGGACTGCCAGGAAAACAAACAGATTCATCTTGGAGAGGATTAAACCAAGCTTCTCCTTGGAGGCAAGGATTCTGGGGCTTCGTCTGACATACTTTGGACATGTTGCCAGGAGGGACGGGTCCTTGGAGAGGGACATCATGCTTGGGAGGGTGGAGGGACAGCGCAGGAGGGGAAGACCCTCTATGAGATGGATTGATTTGGTGACTGGGGTAATCGGGATGGGTGTGTCAAAGGCAGTGCGGTTGGGGCAGGATAGAGCAGGGTTTAGAGCTGTTGTGCATAGGGTCGCTATGAGTCAGAAATGACTCGATGGCACAAAGCAACAACTGTAGGGGGAAGATGGACAAACAACTCTAGTATGATTATAATGCCTCTGAAAACCTGTTGGAAGTTATGAGTTACTTTTGACTTGATGTTACACAACTACAGCAAGGATCGCCCATTATTCTATAACCTAACATCTATCCAAGCCCAAAGATTGAAAGCAAATTAAGAGTCTGGGGCGTTAGCTATGGATTGGATCTCACTCGATGGCACACAGTAACAGTAGTGACATTACTCTTTGGTAATTTTTAAGAATTTGTAGAATTCTAAAACACTAGATTTACAACATACAAAATACTTTAAGAACTATTTAATCTAAAATATAAAGTTGATACACTATGATTCCATTTACTTGTGTAATACTTAATATGTATAATACCTAGTAGCTGCATCTTTTTTGTATTAATTTCTTATAAAATGTTTAAGAATTTAGAATGAAGACAGGATAAAATGAAAAAATTAAAACTGGAGAGCCATTTTAGTCTTTTTTTCTTTTTCATTTCTTCTTTCCTTTTTCTTTTTTCCTTTATTATTACTATTAATAATATTAATGAAAATTTACAGAGACTTTGGTTTTCCATTAATTATTCGTTGTATTTTTCTCCCTGCCTCACCCCTCCCCTCTGGTTCACTCTTCTATTTGAAAAGTAAAAGAGAGAAAAAAATCTTTCCTTGTTATATAATCCCTCCCCCAAGTCCACTCCACTATGCATCCTTCATTCTGATCTCCTGTCATGACAATAATACCCAATCACATATCTCTTTTAAACAGTTCTCTCCCTCTTCTGTTTCAATGCAGTATACATTATTTATTCTATCTTTCTCATTAGACTCTTCTTTTTAAGCTATGTTTCATATTCAGGCAATAATTACCGTTTTTAATTTTAAGGTACATTTATTGTTGTTATATGTGCTGTTGAGTTGTCTGCAACTCATAGCGACCCTATGAACATCTACATCTCTGAAGCCTATTTATCCGGAGCCAGTTTCACTGACTTTGACACACCTATCCTCACTACGCTAGTTACTGTGTTGACCCATCTTATCTGGAGTCTTCTTCTTCTGTGCTGCCACTCTACCCTACCCAACACGACGATGTCCTTCTTCAAGGAGTGGACCCTTATGGCCAGGTGCCCAATGTATATGAACAAGAGCTTCAAAATCTTAGCCTCCAAGGAGAAACTTGGTTTCAGCCTCTTCAACACAGACCTGTTTGTTCTCTTGGTGATCTATAGTATGTTCAAGACTCTTCTCCAGCACCACAATGCAAAGGAATCAATTCTCTTCTGTCATCTTTAGTCATTGTCCAGCTTTCTAATGCATAGCAAGCAGTTGTGAAGACCATGGCTTAGATATGGCACACCTTAATCTCTAGATTGATATCATTGTTTCTCAGCACTCTGGAAAAGTCCTTGACTGCAGATTTTCCTAGTGCAATTCATCTTTTAATTTCTCAACTGCTGGTTTTCATTTTCATTTCAAGATTGTTCATTGAGGAGCCTAGCAAACTGAAATTGTTAACAACTTCAGTCTTTTCTCCATCCATCATGGTGCTGCTAATTGGCCCAGTGATGAGAATCTTTGTTTTCTTGATGTTGACCTTCAATCCATATTAAAGACCACAGTCTTAGACTTTCTGTAGCAAGTGTCTCAGGTTTTCTTCATTTTCAGTAAACAAGGTTGTTTTTTATCTATATAGCTCTGATTGTTGGTGATCTTTCCTCCAATCCTGATGTCACATTTCTCCTCATGAAAATCAGCCTCTTGAATGATCTGTTCCACATATAAATGGAAAAGTTAGGGAGACAGGACACATCCCTGATGCACTTCTTTCCTGATTTTGAACTATGCAGTGTTTCCTTGCTTTGTTCTGAGGACTGCTTCCAAGTCTAACTATAGGTTTCTCATAAACACAATCAAGTGTTCTGAGATTCCCATTCTCCTCAAGAATTTGTTGTGCTCTACACAGACAAATGCCTTTTTATAGTCAATGAACACAGACAGGCATTGCTCTTATACTCTTTGCTTTCTGCCAAGGTCCATCTGACATGGGCTATAATGTCTGCCTTTAGTGCCATGAACTCTTCTAAACCTAGCTTGTATTTCTGGTCATTCTCTGTTGATGTATTGTTACAGTCATTGTTGAAAAATCTTCAGCAGAATTTTGTGTGTGATATTATTGGATAATTTCCACACCTGTTGGGTCTTTTTTTGTTGTTTTGTTGTTATGTGCCATCGAGATGCTTGCGACTCATAGTGACCCTATGTACAACAGCCCTAAACTGTGCTCTGTCCTGTGCCAATTGCATTGCCTCTGACACACCCATCCCGATTACCCCAGTCACTGAATCCATCCACCTCATAGAGGGTCTTCCCCTCCTGTGCTGTCCCTCCACCCTCCCAAGCATGATGTCCTTCTCCAAGGACCTGTCCCTCCTTACAACATGTCCAAAGTATGTCAGACGAAGCCTCAGAATCCTTGCCTCCAAGGAGCAGCCCCATTTAACCCTCTTCAGGATGAATCTGTTTGTTTTTTTGGCAGTCCATGGTACCCTCAGTATTCTTCTCCAGCACCACAGCTCAAAGGCTTCAATTCTCCTTCTATCCTCCCTAGTCATTGTCCAATTTTGATGCATAACAAGTGATTGCAAAGACCATGGCCTGTATCAAACACACCTTAGTCTCCAGAGAGACACCATTCCTCTTCAGTACTTTGTAGAGGTCCCTAACAGCAGGCTTTCCCATTGTAATACGTCTTTTAATTTCCTGGCTGCTGGTGCCAAGAGTAAATGAGAATAAATATGGATCTCTTCAAGTCAGTACCCTATTTCTATTGCTATGGTAAACATCTTCAACAGTTAATATGAAGAATATCAGACTAGCTTAACTGTTCTTTGTGACATCATACTTGACCTAATTCAACCAATCTTTACAACATAATTCTACAGAAATCTTTCTAAAATGATTAAGCAAGAAATCAAACAAATAATCTAATATATGAGTTATAATTTTTTTCAATAAGATCTGAAAACCCTGTTCACTTATTAAGACAGTGCAATGAGCTCCACTTCATCTGCTTCCAATCCTTTTAGGCACAGAATCTGAGGTCAAGTGCCAGCTATCTTCATGCTAAATGTTCTGACCTACTGCAGGTGTTGTTCACTTTGCTTAGAATTCCATCATGTTCCTTTTTTATCTGCTTCATCTCTTCTTGTGCTGAAATTAAATTGCCATCTACTCTAAATAGTATTATCTCGGAATTTCCCCCCTTTTCAAACAGTTTTAAAATTGCTTTCTAATCTTTTGTTTCCAGAAAGATAAAATGAAGTGTTTCATTATCAATAAATAGCAACAATCTCAAAATGGGGAAAAATACAAAAAGCATGGAGGAAACACCTCCTAGGCAAAGTAAATAATTATAAGGGAATGTACAGAGATTTAGCATTAGGGAATAAAAAGGAAAGAACTCACTTGGCATTTCTCAAGATGACAGAAATGTTTAAAAACTCACTCAGGTACTAGGAACATTACAGCTAATATTATATGGATCTTGGCTGAAAGCAGGGAGTAACAGAGCAATGTCTACCTGTGTTTCATTTACTATGCAAATGTGTTTGACTGTGTGGATCACAATAAACTTTGGCTAACTCTGAGAAGAATGGGAATCCCAGAACACTTGATCATACTTATGTGAAACCTATATTTGGGCCAGGAGGCAGTCATTGGAACAGACCAAGGAAACATTGCATGGTTCAAAATTGGAAAGTATTTGCCAAAGATGTGTCCTATCTCTATACCTTTTCAACCTATATGCAGAACAGATTATCTGGGAGGCTGGGCTCTATGAGGAGAAATGTGGCATCAGGAATGGAGGAAGACCCAAAAACAATCTATTTTATGCAGATGACACAATACTGCTTTGCTGAAACTGAGGAGGGCCTGAAGTGCTTGCTGCAGAAGGTCAAGGATTAAAGCTAAACATCAAGAAAATAAAGATTCTCACCACAGAGCCGATTGGCAGCATCATGCTAGATAGTGAAGAGATGGAGATTGTTAACAACTTTAGTTTACAAATAGTTCTAAAATAAATATTCTTGGTACTAGTAGCCAGGAAATTAAAAGACAAGTTGCATTGGGAAAGTCTGCTGTCAAAGAACTCTCCAAAGTGCTGAAGAGAAATTATTTCATTCAGGAGGCTAAGGTACACCTGATCAGGCCATAGACTTTTCTATTACTTGCTATGCATCAGAGAGCTGGACAATGACTAGGAATGATAGCTGGAGAATTAATGCCTTTGAGCTGTGGTGCTGGGGAAGAGTATTGAATATACCATGGACTGCTAGGAGAACAAACAGGTTCATTCTAGAGTGGTTGAGACCAGTCTGCTCTTTGGATGCAAGGATTCTGAAACTTCATCTGACATACTTTGAACATGGTGCAAGGCAGGACTAGTTCTTATAGAGGGGTGTTACACTAGGGAGAGTAGAGAGACAGTACAAGAGAGGAAGACCCTTGATGAGAGGGATTGATTCAGTGACTGTGGTAATGGGGGTAGGTGTGTCAGAGACAATAAGATTGGCACAGGATAGAGCAGGGTTTAGGGTTGTTGTACACAAAGTCTATATGAGTCACAGGTGACTTGATGGCACATAACAACAACCATCACCACTACTTGATTAAGAGCCAATTGTAATGAAAGGAAAAGTTCAAGTCACACTGAAGGCATTGGCAAAAATAAGGCCCCAGGAATTGATGTAATAACACTAGGCATATCTCAACTAACAGATTCTGTCCTGGACATACTTAACAGTCTATATCAGGAAATTTGCAGGACAGCTGCCTGGCTGACTGACTGAAAGACATCCATATTTGTACCCATTCCCAAGAAAGGTAATCAAACAAAATGTGGACATTATTGAACAATAACATTAATATTACATGTAATAGAAAAGATATTTTAAAAGGGCTAGAACAGTATATAGAATACTGCCAGTGATATCAGGGATAGCATTGCTGATGTCAGATGGATCCTGGCTAAAAACCAAGAATATAAGAAGAATGTCTATGTGTGTTTTATTGACAATGCAAAGGTACTTGGCTGTGTGAATCATAACAAATTATGCCGATATTGAGAAGAATATGAGTCCCAGAACACTCATGTGAAAATTGTACCTAGACAGAGGCTATTGTGTAAACAGAACAAGAGAACACTACATGTTTTAAAATTTAGAGGTGCATCATGGTTGCATCCTTTCCCCATACATATTCAGTCTGTAAAAGAAAATTATTTGATAATCTGAACTCTATGAAGAAAAATGTGACATCAGGATTGGAGGAAAACTCATCAACAATCTTCATTATGCACACGGTAAAAGCTTGCTTGTTGAAAGTGATGAGAACTTGAAGCTCTTGCTGCAGAATAGAAAAACATACAGCCTTCAATAGGGATTGCATCTCTACATCAAGAAAACAAAAATACTCACCACTGGACCAACAGACTCATGATAAATGGAGAAAAGATGAAATTGTCAATGCATTCATCTTACTTAGAGCTACAATCAATACACTTGGTATTAGCACTCAGGGGATCAGAATAGCACTGGGAAAATCTGCAATCTGGTACCTCTCCAAATTATTGAGGAGGTATGATGTCAGTTTAGAGACTAATTTAGGCATGATTTAGGCCATGGTCTTTTCAGTCACTTGTTTTGCATCTGAGTGCTGGACAATGAATAAGATGACAGAAGAATCTATGTCTCTGAACTGTGGTGTTAGGGAAGAATACTGAATATTCCATGGACTACCAAAAGAATAAAGAGATACGTCTTGGACAAAGTGTATCTAGAGTATTCTGTAGAGGCAAGAATGATGAAGGGTATTTCATATACTTTGAGCATGTTAGGAGATTTTAGGAGCAGCTCTTCTTTAGTGAGGGACATCATACTTGGAACGGTGGATGGTCAGTGAAAGAGAGGAAGACCCTAATGAGATGAACTTATGTAGTGCCTGCAGCAATGGGCTCAATTATGACATTGATGATGAAGATGGTGGAGAATAGGACCAGGTTAATAATTGTTTTTTATAAGGTCACTGTGAGTTGTCCTTGACTGTACACAACAGGTAGCTCTGGTAGCCTAGTGTAAGGAATTGTGCTGCCTTTCAAATGCGTATTGTTCAGATCCACCAGCTACTCACAGGAGAAAGATGAACAATGTCCCCTATGCCTGGTTGTCTTCATTCAATTACTGCCTCTGAAAACCCACTAGAAGATCAAGTATAGGTTGGCTCTGACTCAATGGTACATAACAACACCACAAGTTCTACCTAAATATGGGTTGGGAATGTCAGATTAATTTAAAACATTGAGAACCTTCAGAGCATTCATCATAAGAAAAGGTATAAATACCATGGGCTTCACTCTTCTACGCATATATTCAACAGTAGTTTTGAAATATCCAGGAGACAAATAATTGCCCTTTCTTCTCTTAGTAAGCACTGTTTTTCCCTGCCTAGAAAAGGTGTTATTTCCCCATTCTTTTTCTGAAAAGATTAGATATTTTATGCAAAATTATCTAAACTGGGTCAGGAAAAATTAAAAGAAAAATTAAAATGAGTGAACATTAGTTCAACAAGAACATTAGTTGTCCCTCTCCCACTACCTAGAGAACTGTGACTCAGTTGCTGTAATGACAGATGTAATTAGAATGACTACTACAGATGAATTTTCTGATATAAAAACCATGCTCATCCTTTTATTTTGACTTACCAATAATTTCTCTTGCATTTATTATAAAGTTACTTGAGAACTATCTCTTCCTTCTATGGCTTAGTCTGAAAGAAATATTTTGTATTTCCCCTATAACAAGGTAATGTGACATAAAGAATATAGGTGTAGGACTCTTTTTTTGGGGTGGGGAAAGAATCCTTTCTCTTAATGCATTCCACTACATAATGACAAGAAAGGTGATTACTTGAAGGGTTTTTAGTTCAAGATTTGTGACAAAAACAGAAGGCCATTTCCACCCTCAGACTGAAAACTTTTTCTCCAGTGTACTGGAAAGGACTTTCCCCCATGTCCTCCCTGCATTTTCCTGTTGAGTGCTTAGCCTAGCAGAACCAAAGCCCACATGCTATTAACCAGATGCTCTACAGAGAATTAGAAAGCCTGAAATAATGGACAGCCAGGCCCCCACAGAATGAAGCATTCATGCAGACTGATTTGCTGTCTACTTTAAACCTTCATAGCATGAGGTAATTTGCAACCTGTCATTTCCTCGCTGAGTGGGAGGAATTCTTCACATATTATCAATGAAGGCTCGATATAATTTAAAGTGTTCTACTCTCCAACTCTTTTGGTTTCAGTTTCCAATATCCTCTGAAAAAGAGAAGCAATGACAAAATAAAATATGTGAAAAAAGAGTATAGAGAGGAAAGAAAGGAAGAGTAGAAAGAAAATGAGGGAGGGAAAGGAGAAAGGGAGGGACAAAGAAAAGGAAGGGATAAACGGGAAAATAATTTACTAACTAGACAAGAGTAGCGGAAGCCAAACTGCTTCTGTGTTCAGTCTCCTATGGGCTCATTAGTAGTCAATGACAGGGGTCTCACTGCATCATCAGTGATTAACTGAATCCCTGAATATGCATGGTTGAATTCATTATATCCCTCTGCATTCCTGAGGACTAAGTCTGATGGTACAAATAGTTATATAGTTGGCTGCTAACTGAAAAGACTGTAGTTGAACTCTGTAAGATTAAGATGTTGCAGTCTATTTTCACAGAGATTTACAGCTTTGGAAAATGAATGAATAAGAAAGACTTTAAAGAATTGAAACCTCTAATGATGTTGTTGATGAACAATATTCTCTTTGGTTAGCAATCTGTTCAATCAAGCCTGTAAGACAAATAACCCCATTTGGTCTTTTGTCCCTAGTTTCAGAAAACAGCCAGTAATATTTTCTAACAATCAAGGTATTTATTCCCTACTCCCTAGAACAGCCAGGTCGCACTTGTTATTTCGTGCTGTTTAATCGCTTGCGACTCATAGCGACCCTATATACAACAGCCCTAAACTCTGCTCTGTCCCGAGACAATCGCACTGTCTCAGAAACACCCATCCCGATTAACCCAGTCTCTGAATCAAACCCCCTCATAGAGGGCCTTCCCCTCCTGCGCTGTCCCTCCACCCTACCAAGTATGATGTCCCTCTCCGAGGACCGGTCCCGCCTTACAACATATCCAAATTATGTCAGATGAAGCCTCAGAATCCTTGCCTCCAAGGAGCAGCCCCATTTAACCCTCTTCAGGATGAATCTGGTTGTTTCCTTAGCAATCCACTCAATACTCTGCTCCAGCACCACAGCTCAAAGGCATCAATTCTTCTTCTATCCTCTCTAGCACATAAACATCTATAAAAGAAAAGGAATATACAGGCTCTAATTTGATAGCAAACTGTTTACTGCTATTGTATCCATTCTAACCCATCATGTAGAAGACTTTTTCCATAGTTTCATTGTTCAGCTTTCAAAGCACACCAGAAAATTCACCTTAGATCACAAAGTAATGTCTTTGCTTGTTAACACTTTAATAAAATCTATTACTGAAGATTTCTGCAATGCAATACATTACATTGTTTGATTTATTTACTGCTACTTCCATAGGCAATGATTGTGAATTCAAGTAAAATTAAGTCCTTGACAAGGTCAATCTTTTCTCTGTTTATTATAATCTTGTTTACTGGCACAGTTGAACATACTTTTTAAAAAATTTTATGCTGGTTTATTTAAGAAGTTTGATTGCATTGTTTTTCACACCAAATATTTCCTATTTCCTTCACCACTCCCACCCTTCAAATTGTGCAACCTTATGTGGCATCAACTTCCTCAACAACATGCCTTTGGAGAAGCTCTATGAACTTTGATACATGTCGACAGTTATGGAAAGATTTCAGGTCTTTTATTCATAGGGTTGCTATGAGTCGTGCTCAACTCTACAGCAATCAACAACAACATGACTAACTACCCCACCCTCCACCCATCCCTACCCCTCTGCTTCCCTCTCTCCCCCTTGGATCTTCATACTTATTCTACAATAATAATTTTATACAGAATTTGTCCTTATGAGACTGAGTTAGGTAACTCAGCATAATGCTCTCCAGTCCCTTCCAAGTTAGGTAATAATTTACAATATCATTGCTCCTGCATACTGCATAATATTCCACTGTGTAAATGTACCATAATTTCTCAATCCATTCATTTGTGATTGGATATCTGGGCTGTTTCCATGTTCTTGCGATGGTGAATAAGGCTGCTATGAACATTGGTGTACAAGTCTTTAGTTTTGTCTCAGTTCTCATTTTCTCAGGGTATATTCCAAGCAGTGGAATAGCTGGGTCATATGAAATTTCTATGTTCAGCTTTTTGAGGAAGCACCAAACTGCCTTCCCGAGTGGTTATACCATTTTACAATCCCATCAACAATTTATATGAGTTCCTGTCTTGCCACATCCTCTCCAACATTAATTACTTGCTGTCCTGTTAAACTTAGCAACTGCTACTGGAATGAGATCGTATTTCATTGTGGTTTTGACTTGCATCTCTCTTATTGCCATTTATTTTTAACATTTCTTCATGTGTCTGTTGGCCATTCGAATCTCTTCCTCTGTGAAAATTCTTTCCATATATTTTGCCCATTTCGTAGTTGGATTATCAATCTTTTTCTTGTGGAGGCCCAGGAGCATTCTGTAAACTTCCGTTATAAGACTCTTATCTGAGATGATATTGCCAAATGTTTGTTCCCAGCTGGTAGGTTTGGTTTTCTTTTCACCCTGTTGGAAAGCTTGTGAAGTGCACAGGAATTTAGTATTTAGCAGGTCCCAGTCATCAGTTTCACCCTTTTCAGATTGTGCATTTTATTTTCTTAAAGTTGAGTTGTAATCCAAACTGAAGGCTATAATGTTTATTCTCCCTTATATACTTCAAGTAAGTCCTCTTTACTTTGAACAAGCAAGACTGTGTCACCTGCATACCATAGGTTGTTAATGACATTTCCTCCAGTCTTGATGCTACATATAATTCAATTTCTCAGGTAATTTTCTCAGCAAATTTAATGCTGTTGTTGTTGTTATGTGCTGTCGAGT
>NW_006399982.1:149761-164194 GCF_000299155.1 Elephantulus edwardii
GCTGGTGCCAAGAGTGTTGACCATGGAGCTGAGCAAACTGAAGCTGTGAACAATGTCAATATCTTTGCCATCCATCCTGATGCTGCCAATTGGTTCAGAGGTAAGAATCTTTGTCTTCTGGTGGCCTAGTGGCAAGAAGCTGTGGTGCAATCCCAAAGTCTACCAGCTGCTCTACAGGAGAAAGATGGGTAATCCCTTCTCTTGTGGTTAACTGCCTCTGAAAACCATCTCTGTAGTACATCACCACCACAACAGGGTGGAATGATGTAATCCTGATGTACGCTTTTCCTGATATAAAACCACTCAGTATTTTCTTAATCTGTTTGAACAACTGATTCTTGGTCTTTCACCTGTTTTGCAAGACCATTATTAAATGATCAGGAATTATCATTCTTCTAAATGTTATCCATAATGTTCTTTCAACACTGCAGTCAAAAGTCATCGTGTAGTAAATTAAACAGAGATAAACATCTTTCTGGTATTACCTTCATCTGAGATCTATCCAACATCAAAATGATATTCTTGTTTTGGGTCCACTTCTGAATCTGGCTTGAATTTTTGGCAGTTCCCTGTCCATGTAGTGCTGAAGCCAAGTTTGAATTCTTTTCAGTTGGATTTTGCCTTTATGTGATATTAATAACATTGTTTGATAATTTCCACTTTCTGTTGGATGACATTTCATTGGAATGGACACAAATATGGATCTCGCCTTGTCAATTTGCCAGATAGCTATCCTATAAATTTCTTGGCGTAGATCAGTGAGTCCTTCTAGCTTGTAGCCATTTAATGGAACATCTTCTTCATAGAATCTTTCAATATCATAGACTGAGGCTTGAATTATTTTATGTCAGGTCTTTCAACCTGAGAAATGTTAAATATGTTCTCTCTCTTTCGGTGTTCTAATTCTAGATCTTATTCATTTCATGCTAATACTTTGTCTTGAGCCAACTTTTCAAGTTTGTTGAGTTATCTTCATCATGTTTTCCATTTGTTTTAGCCACTCTAAGGTCTGGGGAGCTCTAGTGGCCTGGTAAGAAGCTGTGCTAAAACCTCAAAGGCACATCGTTCAAATCCACTAGATGCTCATGGTAGAAGGATAGGCAATTTCCTGCCATGCAATTTACTGCCCTCTAAAAATCAGCCGGAAGGCCAGCTATGAGTCTGTTACATCTTTACATTACACAAAAAAACAAAACTGTAAGTTCAGGAGCAAGTTTCAACTTTATTCTGACATAAATTTTTATCTTTCTTTTTTAAAATGACTTTTTTTTTTTTTACTTCCTTTAGGAGCTCTGGTGGCATAGCATACAGGGACATGTGCTACTATCCCAGAGGTAGTGTCCCCTTGGTGGTTTGAATCTATCAGAGGCTCCATGGAGGATAGATCAAAAGCCTCCTTTCTGTCATTTAAAGCCTTGAGAAATAAAATGAAGGGTCAAATAAGAGTTCGTTCTTATTCTTCACCCATGGGTTTGATTTTTGGAGTTTTATTTTCTTTATATATGATGTCCTTCATGTCAAAACTCTGGTGTTTGGTCTTTTATCTTCAAAGAGTCAAATTTATTATTGAGATGATCTCTAAATATATTTAAGGAACATATTCACAGTTGTATATTTTCTGTCATGAATTTGTTAACATTTTCTCTAACTTCAACTTCAACTTATTTAGTAACTTTAAAGGGATCCTTGGCAGTAGATTTGCCCAGTGCAATGAATCTTTAATTTCTTGGCCATTGCTTCCATGAGTATTGATTATAGATCCAAATAAAATTAAATTCTTGACAACTTTCTCAACTTTCATCTCTTGATGCTAGCTGTTGGCACAATTGTGAGGATTTTTGTCTTCTTGATCTTAAGGTATAATCCCTATTGGAAGTTGCAGTCTTTTTAATCTTCTTTCAAAAGTATTTCAGTTACACTCTGTCTGCAATAAAGCTGTGTGGTGGACATATAAAAAATTACTAAAACATGTTTCTTCAAGTGAATGTCACATTATTCTTCATTTGCTATGTTGTTGTTGTTAAGTGCCGTTAAGTCATAGGCGACTCATAGCTACCCTATGAACAAAAGTCCTCAACACTTGTGTGACTTTGATCCTTTCTCCAGGTTCATAGTGTTTCTGGAGGCAAGCTATTACAGAAGTGGATGCCACTCCTGCTTCCAAGCTTGTTTTAATCAGGGAGCTCCACCAAATACTGTCATTTGCTATAGCTTCTCACATTATTTGTTTGTTGTTATGTGCTGTCAAGTTGACCACAACTCATAGTGGCACTATGTGTAATGGCTCTGAACTCTTTTCTATCCTGGGCTAATCTCACTACCTCTGATACATCTATCCTCATTACATCAGTTACTGTAACAATCTATCACATCTAGGGTCTTCCTCTCCTGTGCTGACCCTCCACCCTTCCAACTATGATGTCCTTCTCCATGGAATAGTCTCTCCTAGCAATGTGCCCAACATAGGTGAAATGGAGCCTCAAAATCCTTGCCTCCACAGAACAACTTGGCTTCACATTCTATGGAACAGACCTGTTTGATCTCTTGACAGTGTTCTGTACTCTTTCTTATCCAGTACCACATTTCTAAGGCATCTATTCTTCTTCTGTCCTCTTTGGTCATTGTCCTGATCTCTGATGCATAACAGGTAATTGTGAAGACCATAGCCTGATCAGGTACACCTTAGTATCTTGACTGACATCATTGCTCTTTAGCACTCTAGAGAGGTTCATGTTGACAGATTTTCCTAATAAAATAAATCTTTTGATTTCGTGACTGCTGGTGCCAAGAGTGTTGTTTATGGAACCAAGCAAGCTGAAATAATTTTCTTAGCAAACACATTAAATAGGTACAGTTCAAAGATACTACCTTTATACATATGTTTTCTGATCTTAAACTATGCTGTATCCCTTTTGCCTTATAACATCCTGCTTCTTAGTCCATGTAAGATTCCATAGTAAAACAATTAATTGTTTTTTGTCTTGTACTTCTCAGTCTCAATATTGTCCATTATTTATTATGTTTTACTTAGTCAAATATATTTGTATCATCAATAAAACACACATGCTTCAGTCAAGATCAATCTGATATTATCAGTGATATCCCTCATTTTATGATCACTTCTGAATCCAACTTGAATTTCTGACAGTTCCTTGACAGTATACTACTTTAATCATTAAGTAAGATCTTAATTGTATGTGGTATTAATGATACTCTATGAAATTTCCACATTATATTGGAAAGCGTTTTTGTTTGTTTGTCTGTTTCTTAGGATGGTCACGAAGATCTTTTCCACTCAAATGGTCAATTGGCCAACTCCAAATTTACTAATATAGACAAGTGAGCAAAGTCCAGGTCTGCATTTGTTTGTTGGAATACATCAACTGATATTCTGTAAATTCCTCTCATTATCTTAGAGTCTGAACTGACTCATGGCTGAAATTTCATTAGGTTTCCTAGGCTGTAGGTTGCATAGGAGGAGTTTGACTACCATTCTCCCATAAAGCAACTGGTGGATTAGAACTGCCAGAGAGGTGGGGACTTCGGGTAAGCAGATAAACTCCATATGGACTATGCCATCAGAGCCTTATATTTTGTCAATGCCTTCAATAAAACCTGGACCTCTTCCATCAGTACCATTGGGTCTTTCTTATGCTATTATTATTTTGTGCCGTCGAGTGCCTGCGACTCATAGTGACCTTATGTACAATAGTGCTAAACCCTGCTCTACCCTGTTCCAAGCTCACTGTCTCTAGCACATCTACCCCCATTACCCAAGTCATTGGGTCAATCTGTCCCATGGAGGATCTTCCTCTTTTGTGCTGTCAGTCCACCTCACAAGCATGATGTCCCTTTCCAAGAACTGGCCCCACCTAGCAACATTTCCAAAGCAAGTGAGATGAAGCTTCATCTCTGTAAATGTTCATTAAAATTATTTTAAAAAATATTAAAATAAAAATTAAAAAAATCCTTGCCTCTGGTTTAAGCCTCTCCACGAAAAACCTGTTTGTTCTTCTAACCGTCCATGGCATATTCAATACACTTCTCCAACAGCACAGCGCAAAAGGAGTCAATTCTCCTTCTTTCATCCCTACTCATTGTTCAGGTCTCTGATGCATAACAAGTGATTGCAAACACTATGTCCTGTATCATGTATGGATTAAAATTTGTAGTTTATTCCATAACAAAAAGTTTTCTATAGGATGTATTTCAATCCAGAGTGTCTTTCTTTTCTCTTAGAATGATATCTATTCACAATTAATGGCACCAATTTTAGATTTTTTTTGGCTAGTGGGAAGAAGCCAATCTCTAAAACAAATATTTTGAATCTACTAGTAGTTTAATGGGAAAAGGAAGGGCATTCTCCTCCAGTGCAATTTAGCACCTCTGAAAACCTGCTGCGTCAGCTATTGTCAGTTTCAACTTGATGGCATGTAAGAACAACTGTTCATTTAGGTTTCTCATGTTGTTGTTAGGCGCTATCGAGTCCAGTATCACTCATAGCAACCCTATGAACAATAGATCTGAATCTTTTCCTATCATGTGCCATCATCAAATTTCTGACTCGACCCCATTATAGCAGTCACTGTGTCAATCCATCTAGTTAAGGGTAGTCCTCTCTTTCTCTGACTCTCCTCTTTTCCAAGTATGATGTCCCTCTTCAAGGAATAGCCTCGCCCAAAAACATGTCCAAAGTACGTGAGATAAAGTTTTGTTATCTTTGCCTCTAAGGAGCACTATGGCTATATTTCCCCCAAGATATATATGTTTGTTCATTTGAAAATCCATGGCTTATTCAGTATTCTTCTCTAACATCAGTACTTAAAAGCATCTATTCTTCTATGTCATATTTATTCATTATCCAGCTCTCAGATGCAAGTGACTGAAAAGACCAAGGCCTGAATCAGAAGTGCCATAGTCCTCAAGCTGACATCATTTCTTCTCAGGAATTTTGAAAAGTCCCTGGAAAGTTTTCAGGTTTTTCACAGCCATCACAAAATAATTTTAAATATGCTAGAGGTCACAGGAGCAACACATTGTAAATTTTCTAAATGTCACTAGATTTCTTGCTTTAAAGTATTTCTTTTGTGTTATATGAACTTTCCCTTAAGTTAAAAATATATGAGGAGCTCAAGCAAGATGGTGGTTTGAACATATATCTGATTTCAATTCTACCTGCAATCCTACAAAAAATACAAATCGTCTAAAGTACTAAGTAATTTTTCATACATAAAGTATGGGATTGGAGCACAGAAGTATACAGCAAACTTTTCTTAGCTGGAAAAAAAAAGAATGGATATAATTGACTTAGTAGTACTGAGACACTAAATGTTAATATTATAGGTAGAAGAACCAGAAACCAACCTAAAAACAGGCAGATCAGAGAACTCTGAAAATAGTGGTGAAGTCCCATAGAGGTGAGGTATTGGGAATAAAATACTTTCTCTTCACACAGGTTCTATCTATGACTATAAATGTTTCTAAACATCTCCAAACAGCTTACAGACATGCCATTGTCACCTTCTCAAAGAGAATAAAGTAGGTGGTTGTTGTGTGCCATCAAGTCACCTGCAACTCATAGCAACCCTATGTACCAAAGCCCTAAACCCTGTTCTATCCTGTACCAATCTTATTGTCTCTTCTGACATGCCTATCCCCATTACCCTAGTCACTGAATCAATCCATCTCATCAAGGGTCTTCCTCTCCTGTTTTGTCCCTCCACCATCCCAAACATAACATTGCTCTCCAAAAACTGGTCTTGTCTTGCAACATGTCCAAAATATGTCAGACAAAGTTTCAGAATCCTTGTCTCCAGGGAGCAGCCTGGTTTAACCTTATCCAGAATGAACCCGTTCATTCTCTTAGTTATCCATGGTATAGTCAATACTCTTCTCCAACGCCATAGCTCAAAGGCATCATTATCATTCTATCACCCCTAGTCACTGTACAGCTCTCTGATGTGTATAGTAAGTTATTTCAAAGACCATGAACTGTATCAGGTGCACTTAATCTCTAGACTGACATTGTTGCTCTTCAATACTTTGGAGAGGTCTCTGACAGCAGACATTTCCAGTGCAATATGCCTTTTAATTTCCTGGCTACTGATGTCAAGAGTGATGATTGCAGAGCCAAGCAAATTAATGCTGTTTACAAATTCAATCTCTTCACGATCCATCATAATTCTGCAATTGGCCAAGTAGGCAGGAACAGCACAACTGAGAACTTCCAGAAGTGCAGGCTGGGTTTAGAAGAGGCCATGCTATTAGGGATGTTGTAACTAATTTGACTATGTAAAGGTGTTTGACTGTGTGGACCATAACAAACTGTGGCTAACTCTGAGAAGAATGGGAATCCCCAAACACTTGATTGTGCTTATGTGAAACCTATACATGGACCAAGAGGCAGTTGTCAGAATAGAACAAGGGAACACTGCATGGTTCAAAATTGGGAAAAGGGATGTGTCCTGTTTCCATACCTTCTCTATCTATATGAAGAACAGATTATCCGGGAGGCTGGGCTCTATGAGGAGAAATGGGGCATCAAGATTGGAGTAAGACTCATTACCAATCTGTTGTTATGCAGATGACACAGCCCTGGTGGCTGAAACTGAGGACCTGAGCACTTGCTGCAGAAGGTCAAGGACTGCAGCCTTCAATATGCATTGAAGCTCAGTATAAAAAAATCAGTTATTCTCACCATAAAGTAGTTAAATCAGTCAATTTCAGATGGTGGAAAGCAGTGTCTCAGAGAGTTAAGATGTTTGTTATACAAAATGAACTTTATTCACTTCTTAACATGCCTCTGGAAACTCTATGAACTTTGAGAAACCATAGTTTTAGAAAGGCTTCAGGTCTTTTGTTTATAGGGTCACTATTTTTCGTGCTCAGCTCGATGGCAATAAACAACAACATAACTATAAGAACACCTAGAGAATAATAAAATCACCAACAAAGCAATCTAAAAATTAAAGTGTCCAAGATCATTCTAGGATAAGACAAGAAGTTGATGAAAGGCTTTGGTGCTGTTGCTTCTTAGCGACCGTTGTCCATGTGAATCTTAACAAAGCCTCTAATGGTGGCCCTGATGTCCTTTTGGTAAGGTTAATATACACAAAGGAAGAAAAATATGGATGTGAAACTAGAGAGTGAAGATAATTGGGTTATTAATGGCTGGCTGTGTCTGCCTGACATATTCAACAATGAAAAAACAAAACAAAATAATAACCAAAAATTCAGTGAGTAATGAGTAATACTTCACTTCTATTTTCTAAGTTTTACAAGACTTTCTCTTTGGGTCAATTTGTATACCTATATTGTTGCTGTGTTGTTGTTGTTATGTGCCATCAGGCTGACTATGACGCATAGTGATTCTATGGACTATATAAACTTTGCCTTATCTACTGTGCCATCTTCATGATCTCTGATATTCTAGAACCCATTGTTTTAGTCATTATGTTAACCCATCTTTTGGAGGGGTATGGTGAATAACACAATAAGCAGCAAAACGAAAATAGAATTAATACAAAGTCCGTGTACCAGAAGGAATTGGTTCATACTCAATTAGTTCACGAGGCACCATGTTAGCAAAAGTAATAGTACTGAAAGGAGAAGTCCAGTTTGCACTGAGAACACTCGTAACAAATAAGCCTCCAGGAATTTACTGATACCATTTGAGATATTTTAACAAACAAATGCAACCTCAGTTAATTTCACATATTTGTGCTAAGAAGTTTGAAATACAGCTAGAAGAGACCTCATTGGTGGCCATTTTTTTTTAAAAAAAGTGATCCAACAAAATTTGAAAATTATGGGATAATATCATGAAAATCATAAGCAATGGTGGATCTGATGTCCTTTTGGTCAGGTTAGTAAGCACAAAGGAGGAAAAATACGGATGTGAAACTAAAGAATGAAGATAATTGGATTCTTGATGAAGATTATTAAAAACAGTTGCAACCACACATGTACAGGAGACCGTCAAAAATGCAAGCTGGATTCAAAGGAGGATAGATTTCATTTATCTTCTAGTCCGTGGGTAGTTGCTAACCCTAAGATCGTGCCACTTTGATCATTCCAACCCTCTACTAATCCACTGGGAGAAAGATGGTCAGTCTCCTTTAATGTGATTTACTGCCTCCACAAATCTGCTACAGGTTCAGCCGTGAGTTGGTTCCAATTCAATGGTAATGAGCTTGTGTCTGAGAATTTTGTTATACAGAGGTACCTCAAGTGGAGGGCTTTAATAAACAGAAATTAGTTTTTACAATTTTGAATATTGAAGCCCAAATTCAGTGTGCCAGACCTGGAAGAAGGAAGATTCTTTCAGTTGATGGTGGAGGAAAGTCCTTGTTTTCATCAATATTCCTGAGAGATTGCCACGTGCTTCAGGTTTCTCTAGGATCAAGAAGTTTCCTTATTCAGGGACCCAAGTTCAAAATGATACATTTTACTTTGGAAATTCTCATTAACAAAACAATGTTGTGTAAGGATTGGAGAAAGAGTGATCAACAATTTCCATTTTATAAATAATACAATCTTGTTTGCAGAAAGAAAAGAAGGCTTGAAGCCTTGCTGTGGAAGATCAAAGATAACAATCTTCAGTATAAATTACATCTCAACACCAAGAAGACAAAAGTCCTAACCACTGAACCAATAGACAATATCATTTTAAGTCAAGGAAAGAATGAAGTTGTCAAGGATTTCATTTTACTTGGAAACACAATCAACATCCAAGATCATGGTCGTGGTGGTGGTGTTATATCCTATCAAGTTAACTCATAGCAAACCTATAAACAATATTCTTGAACCCTGCCTGATCTTGAGCCAATCACCCCAGTCACTGTGTCAATCCATCTTATCCAGAGTCTTTCTCTTCAACACTGACCCTCTATCCTTCCAAGCATGATGTCCAAAGTAGTAGCAGTCAAACCTCAAAATACATACTGCATCGGGAAAATCTGCTGTCAAAGGCCTCTCCAAAGTCCCAAAGAACATTAATATTAATTTGTAGATTAAGGTGTTTCAGTCATTTCTGGATCATCTTCAGCAGGAACAGTATATCGACAGAGAAATACAAGCTGGGTTTAGAAGAGAATGTGGCACTAGAGACATTATCATCACTGTCAGATGGATTTTGGCAGAAAGCAAGGAATACCAGAGGAATGTCTTTGTTTCATTGCTTGTGCAAAGACATTTGACTTTGTGGATCAAAACAAATTGTGGTTAACCTTGAGAAAAATGGGAATCCTAGAGCCCTTGATTGTACTTGTAGTCAGGGTCAGGGTCAAGTATTGGAAAGATACTGGTAAAAGGGTGTCCTTTACATACCTATGCAACCTGCATGCTGAGACAATAATCCGAGAAACTAAACTATATGAAGAAAAAGAACCTGCGTTATGCAATTCACTCCACCTTGCTCATAGAAAATGAAGATGATTTGAAGCACACATTGAAGATCAAAAGCTACAACCTTCAAAATAGACTAAATCTCGACACTAGGAAAACAAAAATGCCTCACAACTGGACCAATAGATGACATCAGAAAAGATGTAGAAAAACCATGTGGAAAAGATTGAAGCTATTATAATTGGAACAGTAAAGAAAATCATGATATGTAGAAACATCCAAAATTGAAATATAGTTAGGAATTTTATGAAACACTTCATAGCATGGATGAATATAGGGGACATTATGTTGATCCACAATCAACACTTATTAAGCAGCAGTCAAGAAACGACAAGATTAATTTTACTGGGCAAATTTTCTGTCAGGACCTTTTTAAAGTGCTAAGAAAGAGAGAAGAATAAAAACTCCTCAGGCAACAGAGAATTATGGGGGATTCACGTGGGTAAAGAACGGGAAAGGCACAATGGGAATATGATGAAATGGAGTGATAAAAGGTATTGATCAATTGTTGTTAAGTGCAATTAAGTCGCTTGCAACTCAGAGCAACTGACCGTATGTATAACAGCTCTAAACCCTACTCTACCCTGTGCCAATCCTATTGTCTCTGACACATCTACCCTTGTTACCCCAGTCACTAAATCAATCCATCTCGTCAACGGTCTTCTCTTGCACTTTCCATCCACCCTTCCAAGCATGATATCCCTCTCCTCAGACTGGTTCCTCCTTGCAACATGTCTAAAGTATGTCAGACAAAACTTCAGAATCCTTGCCTCCTTGGAGCAGCCTGGTTTCACTCTCTCCAGCATGATCCTGTTTGTTCTCCTGGCAGTCTATAGTATGTTTAATACTCTTCTCCAGCACCAGAGCTCAAAGGCATTAATTGTCTTTCTAGCACTCCTAGTCATTGTACAGTTTTCTGATGTATAGCAAGTAATTGCAAAGACTATGGCCTGGATCAGGCATACTTTAGTCTCCAGGCTGACATTATTGCTCTTCAGTATTCTGGAGAAGTCCCTGTCAGCAGACCTTCCCAATGCAATTAGTCTTTTGAACTTCTGGTGCCAAGAGTGTTGACTGTGGAGTCAAGCAAACTAAAGCTGTTAACAATCTCAATGTCTTCACCATCCATCCTGATGCTGCCAGTTGTCCCAGTGGTGAGAATCTTTGTTTTCTTGATGTTGAGTTTCAATCCATATTGAAGGCTGCATTCCTTGACCTTCTGCAGCAAGTACTTCAGGTCCTCCTCTATTTTAGCAAGCAGGGTTGTGTCATCTGCATAATGCAGGTTGTTGATGAGTCTTCCTTCAATCCTGGTGCCACACTCCTCATAGAGTTCAGCCTCACAGATAATCTGTTCTGCATATAGATTGAAAAGCTATGGAGATAAGATATATTCCAGGAATACACCCTTCCTGATTTTGAACCATGCAGTGTTCCCTTGCTCTGTACTGACGACTGCCTCCTGGTCTAAGCAGGTTTTACATAAGAACAATCATGTGTTCTGGGATTCCCATTCTTCTTAGACATAGCTGCAGTTTTTTTGTGATCCACACAGTCAAATGTCTTTCTTTGAATAGTCAATGAAACAAAGATAGGCATTCATCTCTGCTCTCAGCCAAGATTCATCTAACATTAGCTATAATATCCCTAGTATCATGGCCTCTTCTAAACCCAGCTGCTCATCTGGCAGTTCTCTGTTGAAGTGTTGTTCCCGTCAGTTTTGAATAATTTTCAGCAAATACTTGCTTACCAATGATATTGTTGAATAATTTACATACTCTGTCAAATCACCTTTCTTTGTTTTGGGATAAAATATGGATCTGTGGCCAGATGATTGTCCTCCAGATTCCTTGGCACATCTTGGTGAACACATCCAGGGCAATATCTGTTTTGTTGAAATATGTCAATTGGTATACTCTCAATTCCTGAGCCTTGTTTTTTGCCAATTCTTTCAGAGCAACTTGAACTTCTTCCTTCATCACCACGGGCTCTTGCTCAGACGTTGTTTCATGAAATTCTTCTGTCAATTTCTTTTGGTACAGTGACTTTGTACACTCCTTCCATCTTCTTTTAATTATTCCTGGATCATTTAATATTCTGTCCAGAGCATCCTGAAGTATTACCACTAGAGGTTTGAATTTTTTTTCTTCAGCTCCTTCAGCTTATGAAATGCCGAGAGAGTTCAACTCTTTTGATTTTCTGTCTCTAGCTCTTTGTACATTTCATTATAATACTTTGCATTGTCTTCCTATTCTGCCCTTTGAAATCTTCTGTTCAGCTCCTCAACTTTTTTATTTCTTCCCTTGGCTTTTCAGTGCTCTAGTGCAATATTCAGAGTGTCATCTGACATTCATCTTGGTCTTTTCTTCCTCCTCTGTCTTTGTGATGACCTTTAGTAATTAATTAGATAAAACTCAATGCATGTGAATGATTGTATTAAACACAATGTACAGTAATGAAACACAAAATACATGAATGATTGCACAAAAACTAATACAAAATAAAGTGATAAAGAACAAGGATGTGACTTTGAAGATTGAGTATACCTCATCTAAGCCCTGACATTTTGTAGTTGCTTCCTATGCATGTGGAAGTTTAGACAGTGAATAAAGAAGACCAAAGAGGAATTTATACCCTTGAACAGAGGTGTTGGTGAAGAATAAGTAAACCATGGATTGCCAAATGAAGAAGCAAAATGGTCTTGAAATAAGCACAGCTAGAATGTTCCTTAGAAGCAAAGTTGATCCTATTTATCTCATCTATTTTAAGAATACTATCAAGAGGACCTTGTACCCAGAGAAGGGCATCATGCTTGGTAAGGTAGACAGAATGGCATACAAGTTACAGGTAGAGCTAGTTGGTTGGTATAAGATTGGGGAAGTTTTGTTATGATGTATGCAAGGTCTCTTTGAGTCAGAACCAATTGGTTGACACATAATAACAACACATTACATAAGTCTGACTTACTAAATAGGATATAAATAAGGAAGCATAATACTTCATTGAGCTCTGCTGGCCTAATGGTAAGTAATTGTGCTGTCAATGCAATGGCCTGCAGTTTGAATCTGCCAGGAGCTCTGTTGAAAGATGAGCAATCAACTTCCATGACATTGACTCCCTCTGAAAACTCATCGAAAGGTCACCTTTGTGTGGGTCCCACCTTGATGATACATGACAATTATGACATACTGTTGTAGGAGATAGAGCCAAGAAGGATGCTTGAGGTACTATGTAAGTTATGGTGCAGAAGTGTGACTATTATTAAGTGGTGGGACATTGGCCTATCACCAGAAATGAAGAAAATTAAGTTACAGAAGAAGAGATAGAGCATGGATTGATTTGCTCAACAATCCTTAAGGAAATCATAGCTTATCTTTGTGAAAGATAAAATAGACAATATTCTAAGTACAAAATTCGAGAAGAATATACAAATAAAATTGAAAAATCTAATGTAGAGATATGATAATTGCTAAAGACTGACTTTCATCAGCCATGCAGACAGGTAAAGGAGCATGTTGTGGTATTGTTTTGTATCATCTTAGTTAGAACTGGCCCACAGCTGACCCTCCGGCAGGTTTTCAGAGGCAGTTAATTGGTCGGGAGAAGATTGTCCATCTGTCCACCCTTCTTCCATTCAGTAGCAAAGGGATTTGAACCACATGCTTTTGGAATTGCAGCACAGCTTCTTGTCACTAGGCCCCAGAGCATGACATTACAAATAAAAAGCACAGATACTGATTGAGAATGCCAATTACATGGCTTTTATTGCCATACATTGTTTGAGAAATTTAGGAAGAACATTTGAGATTAAAATGTCAATGGTGAACTGAGTCTCTTTTTCCATGATTGCCCATAGAAATAAAACTTTCTTGTTCAATATTTTAAAGCAGCATTATAATTTTGAAAGAAATAATTTCTCATAGCTTTAAAAATTAATACATACATTTATATGATTTATCTTCTTTCTATTGTTCTGATTTTTTTTTCCTAATGCCTTTCAACTCCAAGTCTTGGCCTTAAGTGAACATCTCCTCCATAAAATAATTGCAATAAAATTAATCAGATTCAATCAAGTGAAAATTAAGTGACTATAGGGGAAATCTTTTTTTACTAGTTAGCTAATTACATTCAAATACTAACTTTCATTGTTAATCAATTGACAACAACAACAGAGAAAGTTTCAAATATAAGCATGACAAAAATAACTTTCTGTCTGATGTATACCAGAAGAAAATTCCACAGACTATGGAAATAAACATTTAAGATGCCGTTGACAGAAAAAAAAAAGAAAGAAAATAGAGGAAAAAAAGATGCCATTAACCTATTAATTTTTCAAAATCTGCTTTAACAGCCCACTTTCACTAACAATAGAAAAAAAAGCAAAAAAAAAAACCCTCCCACATTTAAATCATAAAAGAAAATCTGTTTGTACCTGAATGCAAAGGGAATATGAGTAATCTTACAAATGTGGCAGAATGACTGTCAACCGCAGAAACCACATTAGTCAAACAGCTAGAGCTCAGTGGGCTATCCAGAAGGACAGTTTGCCTCAAGGAAGGTCAGAATGACCTTGCCAATTGCAGAGTCTGTAAATAAGTCATTATCCTACTCACAAAGCTAAGGGACTCTAATTTACCTCAGTAAGAGAGAGTAAAAAAATCATTCCTTGTTTGCATGTACTTCCTCTCTTGATAACATCCCCTAAACTCCCAATACTTGAAAGAGGAAGGCTCAAAGTTACCATCATTCACTTCTGTATGATGCCTGGTTTATAGATAGTATTGCAAACCTCTGTTTCTCATTGATGGTAAAAAAGAATGGGAACCACTGCCAGGAAAAAAATTACTGCCACCATTATAGTTAACATGTTTGGCTGTAATGAGGAGTAAATGCATGTTAGGTTAAAAGAATGAGGCTGGCATTGGGGTGTGGGTAAGACTGAGAAAAACTGGATGAAATATGTTTACGGCATTGAAGTCTATGGGGGAGAGAATAGTCTAAAAGTACTATATTTTAGGGCATTATTTT
>NW_006399982.1:164534-174897 GCF_000299155.1 Elephantulus edwardii
CAGTCATAAAGACAGAGAACACTCCATTTTCCCCAGACTGGCTGGATATACATATGTCAGATAACAACTAACGTGAAAAAGATGGATCCTTTGAGAAGTGCCAAAAAAGAAAGAAAGAAAGAAAAGAAAGCACCAAACATACAACACACACACGGGTATACATACACACACTTGGGTATACATGCACAATGTATTTGAATGATTTAAAATAAAACCATAGAGAAACATTTAAAATTATTCATAGAATAAAAAGGGAACACAGAGGAATAATCATTACAGCTCTAACAGCTTCTATAGCAGATTTCTTTTTGCAGAAAACCTGCAAAGTAGAAGGCATCTTCAGTCTTCAGCACTGTTTGAGTCTCCTTCGATGCCAAGTCCTTTCTCTTCATAAAAGCAATGATAGGCCCTGCCCTGCTAAACTTAGAGTTGCTTCTAGTTAAAACAGTATTTTGTAATCATCAAAATTTTAGAAAAGTGACTTTTATATTATTAATTTTTTATAGCAATCAATGTTCTGCAATTTGACAACACATTCTTTGCATCACTCAGCAGCGTGCTGAGTAGGATGAACAGATATCGAGTCCTTATAATACAGGTTTAATTTTCAACTTCCGTGGTTGGTAATTGGGGGTTCCAATTTTCAAACATTAATGATAAAATTAAGTAACCAGAACCTTAGTCTGAAAGACACCAGAGTCTTAAAAGTGCATTTAAGTATCTTAAGATTCATCCTTTCCTCTCCTCCTCCTCATTACTCTGTGTATTTCTTGGAACTGTTGCATGTGCCCAGCTGCAGCCTGGCACTTAGCAGCAGAGAGGCGCCTGTCAGCCTCTCACTCCTATTGGATCAGCGCCAGCCAGTGATCTCTCTCTCTCCACCGCCTCCTCCAGCTCCTGGCATCAGAACTGGGAGGCTGGAAGTCCAGCAAACTGTGGCACCCAGCTGTTTGGGCTGCCACTAATGACAGCCCCTGCTGAATCACAACTTCACAGCTGTAGCTTTCTTTCTAAAGGGTCCAAGTGAGACAAAAGGAAATGCCAAGCTGACCTCTGGCCCACCTTTCCTTGCTATACAATGTGTCTTTTGACTCTGTCTCTTTGCTAGGTGGAAGCTGACTGAAACTGTAGAAGAAAGTCAGTGCATTTCTTCAGGCCTGTTAATTTGATCGCGGAATTTAGAAAGGCTTCTGCTACTTTGAGAAAGCCACAGAGTACACATGAAAAAAAGGTTGCTTGGTTGCCATTATTATAATAATAATAATTGTTGTGTAACTAAGTTGGAACCGACCCATAGCTGACCCTCTAGCGAGTTTTCAGAGGCTGTTGATTGCACAGGAGGAGATTGTCCATCTTTGTCCCAATGATTTGAAACGTGTACCTTTGGGTTACCAACACAATTCCTGACTATTAGGTCGAACCCATAGCCAAAGCCCACCTCTAACACATTGTCATTGGAAGGAGGAGTGGCATCCACCTCCGTAATAGCTTGCCTCCAGAAACCCTATGAACCTGAAGAGAGGATGAAAGGCACCCAGGCATTGAGGACTCTACTTCATAGGGTCGCTGTGAGTCACCTGGGACTGGATGGCACTTAGCAACAACAACAACACGTTGTCATTGTATCTGACTCTCAGGTGGCCCCAGGTGGTAAATGACTCAAAAAGAAGTTGACCATCTTCTTCCCAGGGAGTATTTATTTGTTCCAAACCAGCACAGATGCACGGTGTTTGCATTAGCACTGCAGCTCCCTATGAAGTAGTCACCAGCGCGTCATAATAAAAGTGATAATAATAATAATGTGGTATTCCATAAGTAGTAATAATTGTGCATATAATTAGAACATTTTAAGATAGAAACGAAAATTTTAGGATTGGTTGCCTGGCAATATTCAAGGGTAAAATGGTGCACGGAATAAACTTATTATTGGTGGTTACAATGACACTGACAGTCCCCTCCACTTTCTTCCTTTCTCATCCCCACACTCCTGCCTTGTTTTTCTTGTAGCAACTATTTAGAAAGTACATACATGTACTTAATTGTTAGCATAAATGTAAAGTCGAGTATATGTAGTTGTACTAAGATGACTTGGCCTCTAAGTCTAGTCTTCAAGCTAGGTAGTGTTTAAACAAAAAACTTGCCACCCCAAAGGTACAGAGTTCTGATCCACCAGCTGCTTGAGGGAAAAAGATGAACAATCTTCTGGAAATTAACCACCTCTGAAAACCCACTGGAAGGTCAGCTACTACGCCTGGCTGTCAGCTCAGTGGTACATAACACACCATCAAGTAGCTTTTGAGGAGGGTTCTACCTCATTGAAATCCCACAGAGCAGCTGGTGGATGCAAATTGCCAAAATTTTCGTTTGTAACCCAACACTGTCCCACCAGTGGGACAGCAGGAAGTTTTCTAAAGCTGAGTGCCTGAAGCAGAAGGTAAGGGGAAGCAGAGTGAGTTCTTGACCAAGAACTCAAGGTCACTACCATCTTTGAATTTGCTTTCTTTAAAAAATTCCAAGCATATGGTAGAAAATAGATTTTTCTCCTTCCACCTATTGTTGCCTTCCACACGGTTTGCATTTTCTTCACACTGCATCATCTATAAACAGTTCTTTAATTTACTTTCTCTCTTCCTTTAACTAATCTTTCCTTATCCCCCACCCCATGTCAGTTTGTCACAATAACTTAGATCTTCTTCCCAGATGTTGTTGTTATTGTGTACCACAGAGTCGGAACCCACCCATAGCGGACCATTTGGTGGGTTTTCAGAGGCAGTTAATCCCACAAGAGGAGATCACCCATCCTTCTCCCCAGAGCAGTGGGTAGCCTCAAACCACATGCCTTCAGGATTGCAGCACAGCTTCTTGCCACTGGGTTACCAGACCCTTCTTTATTCGATCTTTTTTCTATTATCTTTACCTTTTCCTATTATGTATAGCCATCTTAGTTCTTCACTGTCTTTCTGAATAATTTAGTTAAATACTACCAATTTTTTTCCTATAATATAAACTAATATAAACTTATATTTGTTTTTAATGGCTCCAGTTTTTTGCTTTGGTCTCCAGAGTAGGTGTTCACAAACACCAGGTAGGCTTTGAAATACAAAACACATTGACAACAATTTAACATCAGGTCCTTTCTGTGCCTTGTAAGTTAGTTTCTGTTTTAACAACTATTTAGCTAGATGTGTGTCGGTGTGAGTAAGCCATGTGAGAATGCTAGAATATGTGGGTGTGTGTAAGCAGGTTCCTTTGATTTTTTCCTGCTACTCTGCTAAATCCCTAGATCGACATTATCCATTTACTCATAGCAGAGAAAGAATAGACCCATAAGCCTAGTTGGTGAAAGGTTCAGGCACAGTGGTCTTACTAACAGCATTACCTCTGCACTTCTAATCCTTTCCAATAAGCATGCCTTCCAGGAAGATAAGAGAAATCAAAGGCTGCTTTTGCAGACATGTACTTCTGAAGTCAGCTAGTCCAGTGCCTTGTAGATGCTATTTTAACTCACTTCTAGATAAAAAGTCTGAGCCTCAAAAATCTAATATTTCCTCAGTATTCCCTCAGGCTCCCTTGTCAAATCATGTGGCTGACTCAAAGCACCAAGCATCATATCCTAAAACAAAATCTTTTCAACCTTTGAAGATTCAATGGCTATTTTATCTAGTAAGTATGATTCTGTGGATTTAAAAAGCTTGCATAGCTAAGCCGCTGGACTTCACTTTATCCTGTAACTGTGCGCCTACAAAAGATTAATAAACATGAGTATTTGTCAAGTGAATTATCTTCTGTCAAAGGGTTGCACTGTAACTATAAAGCCCAATTTAAAGGTGAAAGAGGAATATAGGCCAAATTGAAATCAGACCATGCAATTGAAGAAAGGATCTTTCTTTGGGAATTTACAGTCAGTCGATGGATACATCTTTTCTTTCATATGAAGTATCACTGAAAACAATCAGAAAATCTACACGTTCTCTGTACATTTATTAAAAGCTAAAGACTGAAATGGAATGAGTCCTTTTGTTACTTTCTACCTCATCATCGTAATTTAAATACTAGTTTGTGGATAGTTCATAGACTGTCATGTATACAATATGATCATTCTATCTTATTTTCAGTGTACAGAACATCAGGTGTTGCAGACCGAGGGTAAAGTATTTTTATAATTATTAATAATGAGACAGACAACCAGGAATGAGATAAAATAGCATAAAAGACAGGGAGCCAGCAGTTCCAGCACTGAAGGGCCCCATTCCAGCTTCCCTGTATCTTTATTGAAAATTATCAGGAAGTAAATCACAAAGATAATTCAATGCAAATGAAGCCAAGCTCTTTCTATTCAAAACCTTCCCTTGACTCAGAAGGGTGGGGTCAGCAAATACAATGCAAGAGTCTGATAAACCCTAAGGATTGCCATAGTGCCTCAGGGTGAACTCCAGCTTGAATCTTACCTCCCCCACATCCTGAAATAGCATTGATTTACTACAAATGAATTCCTGAATATGGGAAGCCAATACTAAATATTTGTAGTAAATCAACTGGTAAAATTACCTAACTGACTTCAGAAGAAAGTTTTCATAAGGGATCCTATTGTAGTAATATTTCAACAGAACAGTATTACCAAAGCAGTCTGTGTGTTTAATACCATGCTCATAAAACTTCCAACCACCTATTTGCATAAAAGAAAAAGCCAATCTTCAATTAAACTTCAAAGGACTCCAAATAGCCAAAATAAATTTCACAATAAAAAAGCAGGGTAGAAAGATTCTCACTTCCTAACGCCAAAGTAAGTTTAAAAGCATGGTAATCAAAATTATATTGCACTGCTATGATAGCTATATGGATCATTCCAGTAGAATTGAGATTTCAACAATATGTACTCTTGTTGCTGATGAATTTTTGCCAAGGATGAGAAATCCATACAAAAGGGAAAAACAATCTCTTTAACATGTGATGTGATTGAAGTTTCACATTCAGAAGATTGAAGTTAGACCCATATTTCAAACCATAAACAAAAGTGCCAGTTGGGTAAAAATTTCCTTTGTTGCCAATGTAAGATTATAGACCTTTTTTTCTTTCAATTGATAAACTGATTTTAAAATTTATTGTTGTTGTTGTTGTTGTTATGTGCCATCGAGTCGTTTCCGACTCATAGCGATCCTATGCACAACAGCCCTAAACCCTGCTCTATCCTGCGCCAACCGCACCACCTCTGACACACCCATCCCGATTACCCCAGTCACCGAATCAATCCACCTCATAGAGGGTCTTCCCCTCCTGCGTTGTCCCTCAACCCTCCCAAGCATGATGTCCCTCTCCAAGGACCCGTCCCTCCTGGCAACATGTCCAAAGTATGTCAGACGAAGCCCCAGAATCCTTGCCTCCAGGGAGTAGCTTGGTTTAATCCTCTCCAAGATAAATCTGTTTTCCTGGCAGTCCAGGGTACATTCAGTACCCTTCTCCAGCACCACAGCTCAAAAGCACCCACTCTCCTTCTGTCCTCCCTAGTCATTGTCCAACTCTCTGATGCATAACAAGCGATTGCAAATACCATGGCCTGTATCAGGCGCACCTTAGTCTCCAGAGAGACTAAAATTTATTAGAAAACAAAAATGCTCTTGTGTAGACAAATTATTATTTAAAAGGTAAAAGAAAAGTTAAGAGATTTCCACTACTTTATTACACGACTGAAAGTAAAGTTACAAATGTCAAGCGAACTTAATATCAGATAACAATTACCATCGAGTCAGAACTGACTCACAGCTGACCCTCCATTGGGTTTCTAATGCTATAATTCGCACAGGAAGATATTTCTAATCTTTCACCTGCAAAGTGGCTGATTCATTTTACCACCACAGAGGCATGCCCTTTGGATACAGTGCAGTTTACTAGAGACCAGCAGGGCTCACTTATCAGAAAAAAAACATGGATTTAAATATTAAAGGAACTGAAGAGAAAAGTCACATAAACAGTGGGAAGAAGTGCATATGGAGATTCTTAATATTATCAAATATTAAAGAAATAAAATGATAACATTATACATCCGCTAAAATAAAGTAACTAACACCATGACATGTTATGAAAGATGTGAAACAACTGAATGAAAATATATATAGCAGTTTTAAGGGAGCTATGATGCCTTTGACTGGATTTGCAAAGACCATGCATGGCCTTTATCAGGCACGCCTTCGTCTCCAAAGAGACACCGTTGCTCTTGAGGACTTTCAGAGAGATCCCTAATAGCAGACTTTCCCATCGCAATACGTTTTTGGATTTCCTGGCTGCTGGTGTCAAGAGTGTTGACTGTGGAGCCGAGCGAACTGAAGCTGTGAACAATCTCAATCTGGGATAATGGGGATGGGTGTGTCAGAGGCAATGGGATTGGCACAGGATAGAGCAGGGTTTAGGGCTGTTGTGCATCGGGTCGTTATGAGTCGCAAACGACTCGACGGCACATAACAACAACAACAACAATGATGCCTTCGAGTTGTGGTGCTGGAGAAGAGTACTGAATATCATGGACTGCTAGGAGAACAAACAGGTTCATGCTAGGGAGGGTGAAGCCGGGCTGCTCCTTGGGGGCAAGGATTCTGATGCTTTCTCTGACATACTTTGGACATGTTGCAAGGAGGTACCAATCCTTGGAGAGGGAAGTCATGCTTGGGAAGGTGGAGGGACAGCACATGAGAGGAAAACCCTCAATGAGATGGATTGATTCCATCACGGGTAATGGGGATAGGCGTGTAGGAGACAATAAGACTGCCAAGGGATGTAGCAGGGTTTCGGGCTGTCGTACATAGGGTCGTTATGAGTCACAGGTGACTCGATGGCACATAACAACAACAGCAACAATGATGGTTTAGTGATATGAAGCTCTGATGCCTACTTAAGGGCCTATGATTCAAATCCACCATCTGTCAGGTGGGAGAAAGATGGACAATCTCCTCTTATGTGAGTTGTTCTTGTTACTGTTTGCCATCAAGTAGAAACCAACTTGTAGCTAACTTTCTGGCAGATTTTTAAAGGCAGTAACTTGCATAAGAAATATTTTCCCATCTTTCTTTCACAGAGCAACTGGTGGACTGGAATTGTGTGTGTCTGTGCTGGCAGTGCAGCAGGAGTCCGTTACAGGTAGGTGGTACATAACAACAACGTAACAGTATTATTCATAATAGGCAAAACTTGAAAAGAAATAAAGCATTCTCTTCAAGTTGATGGTTTAAAAAACTATGGCACGTCTATAGTCAATGTAAAAATATTAAAAAGAACCACGTATTAATATGCAGAAAAATATGGGCAAATCTCACAACCATTATGGTAAGGTCAAAAACTGGCTTTAAAAGACGACTGGTAAAAGTTGGGAGATGACTGTCTGAGAAGCTCATCATATTATGCATTTAAACAAGTAAATTTTATTGTCTGTAAGTTATATTTAAATATAAATGATTCTAAAATCTATAAAATTATGATTTCAGAATTATAATCTTATTTAGGGACTCTGGTGGCCTAGTGACAAGAAGCTGTGCTGCAATTTCGAAGGTATGCAGCTGCAGGCCACCAGCCACTCTGCAGAAGGATGAGCAATCTCCTCATGTGAAATTAACTGCCTCTGAAAGCCCACTGGATGGTCAGCTATGGGTCAGTTTTGACTCTACGGTACACAACAAGAACGAGAACAGTCTCATTTTATAGTAATGAGATAGACGGACACATTAACAGAGGCAAAGGGATTAGGTGTGTCAGAGTCAGTGAGACTGGCTCAGGATAGTTCAGGGTTCAGATCCATTGTTCATGGGCTCACTGTGAGTCATGATGACTCTATGGCACATAACAGCAACAACCAATCCCACTTTTTAGCAGAGATGTATGGTGTTGCAAAAGAAATTATTCACAACTAAAGCAGCAAGGTAGTGTTAGAGGGAAATAATGCTCCTAATGAGTGCAACTCTGCACCTACCACAGATGTACACACTGGGCTTTTCAATAGCTGTTGAGTGAGCTGAGAAGATTCAAACTGCCAGATTTTCATTAATAGCCAAGTACTTCCTCATTTACTCCACCCAGGGATTCCTTATATGAAACCTCGCCTGTATATCAGATATTCATGAGTGTTTTCATGTGCATGTTCTCATTAATTGTCCATAATGAGTAAAATATACTAGTGTGTTAAGCTACATAAAGTCTTTACTACATAATGTTTAGTTAAGAGTGTAAATTCAAACCTAGTCTCTTTCTAAAGCTTGTGTAACATTTCTTTTAATATATGAAAAAGATACTTTCAAATCCAGCTCTTACTCTTATCCTTTGTGCAAATTTTTACATATTGCATAATCTCTCATATGCTAGTTTATTGTTTGTAATTTGAGGACAAAATTTACAGTATTTTCAAGATTATTGTAAGGAATAAATAAGCAATGTTTATAGTAGTGTTTTATGACTGTATGGTACTAAACACAATTGCTATAATTGCTAATTTTCATTTTATTCCAATTTGAATTACTGCCATTTAAACCCTAAGTCTCATTTCCTGAATAAATAAGGGCTATATTACAATATTGTTCAGATTCAACATTTTCAGATGGTCAGAAAAACACCTTTTCATAAAAAGAAAGCTTTGTTTTATAACGTTAAGTTCAGTTCTGTAATCAAAATGCAAAGCTACAGGAGTGAAAAGAAGAAAAAAAGATTAGGAAGGTCAAAGGTCTCTCGCAGAGAATCAAGGAACAAGGAACCTTATCCTTCCCCAGAAAAATGCCAAATCCTTTACCAATGACTCAGTATAACTCATCATGTCCCAACACCAGATGTCACAGGCCTAAAACTTTATAGGATGAGATTGCCTATTGTGTTGTGTGGGGTTCCCCCCTCCCCCGGAATGAAATTGTCAACCTTTCCATTAGCAGAAAGACACATAAGGAACTATGCACCAGAGCTCCTATGGAACAAAAAAGGGCCCAAGAGAAATGAAGCTGTTCAGAGGTATGTTACTCCCCTGGATAACAGTATGTTTCTTACAGCAGTGTCTATAGAAATTTGCTGGTGCTTCCAAGATGCCATGATATATTTACCTGAATCAAAGGATGAAGGCTGACCATCAAGTTTATCAGGAAATAAACAATAGCTCTTAAAGAAAATTTAAAAAAAAAAATCACTGTAAGAATTCTTGTAATTTTATTATTTTGTGAAACATCAGCCTGTCATTGCTTATAGACTGGTCCTTGGAGAAGAACATCATGCTCAGAAGGGTGGAGGGACAGCGCAGGAGAGGAAGACCCCAGATAAGATGGATTGATATATAACTAGGGCAATGGAGGTAGGGGTGTGGGAGTTAGTGAGACTGGCTCAGGACTCAGGACAGGGCTAGGGATTGCTATGAGTTGCAGACAACTTGACCACATATAACAACAGTTCCTATGCAAAAAAAAAAAAAAGACTTTCTGAATAAATAATGATAGTAGGATTTTAGTTGGACATAAATAAGGAATGAAAAATTTGTGAATGCTAATTAACTTTTTGAAACTATTGGCAAAAATAAGGCCTAAGAAATGGCGTGGGCTATTCCAACACATAGATGCAGCCCTTGAAGTGCTGTTTTTAGTGCTTAACTATAGCTGTTAGGTGCCATTGAGATGATTACAACTTATAGCAACACCAAGAACAATAGATCTGAACCCTATCATAACCTGTGCTATCCTCACAATTTCTGACACACTCCAGCCCAATGTGTCAACCCATCTAGTTGAGGGTCTTCCTCTCCGTCACCATTCCTCTGCCTTTCCAAGTATGATGTCTTCTCCAAGGAATAGCTTCTCCTAGCAACATGCCCAAAGTATGAAAGATGCAGTTTTATCATCTTTGCCTTCAAGGAGCAATCTGGCTGCACTTTAGACATACCTTCATCTTTATTTTTTAATTATTATAATTTGTTCTATTGATATTTTAATAAAAGTTTACAGAAACCTTGGATTTCCACTCAATTCATTGTTGCACATTTTCCTTTATTAAAAAATTTAGCACATATTCCTTTATAGTTCCTTCTCTTATACTTCTTTTAAAAATGTTTATTTTATAGTAATTTGAGTACAAAATCTGTATACATTGTGTTTCAATCATATACATTTGTGTTTCACACATTCCCTCATTCACACTGTGTCTCATACAATCATTCCCAACATTGTGTTTTATAAAATTAGTCACCTTTGATTTATGCTCATTATTACCTCATTTTCTCAAGTCTGCACAAGATCGCTCCTAATTATTTCACCTCCTCCCTCTGTCCACCAAACTCTACAACCCTGTGACTTCTCCCTCTGTTTCACTCTTTGGATCTTTATATACAAGTTTAACAGGACAGCAAGCAATACAT
>NW_006399982.1:195034-199166 GCF_000299155.1 Elephantulus edwardii
AATCTAATCTACATGTTTGATATACTCTCAGTATAGATACTAAACTCATTTTTCAGAGATAGAAAAGGCAATTGGAAAGTTATTTGGAAGAGACAGATATCTCAAATAAGCAAAGCACCTCTGATCTCAAAACCTACAACTACACAACTATAATAACCAAACAGCATGGTATTGTACAGTGGAAGACACACAAAGCAACAGAACAGAATCAAGAATACAGAAATTAACCCATATACATATGGTCAACTGGTATTCAACAGGGAAACAAAACTATCAAATGGGCAAGTGACAACCACTTCAACAAACGGTGATTAAAAAAAAACGACTGATAATGCAATCACAAAATGGGTAAAAGACATGGAGAGACTTTTCCCGAAGGAAGGCATTCATATGACTACTAGCCACATGAAAAAACACACAAAATCACTGTCAATTAGAGAGATGCAAAGTAAAACCAAAAAAAGATGCCATCTCACCCCAGTAGCAGTAGCAAAGTTTACCAAAACAGTAAGCAATAAATATGGTAGAATATTTGGAGATGTGGCAACTCTCATGAACTGCAGGAGGGACTATAAAATTGTACAACCATTCTTCAAGGCACTTTGGCATTTCTTTGAAAAGCTCAGCACAGAATATACCTCAAGGAAAACAGAACTGAGAGACAAATGGAGTTTGCGCACCTAGGTTCATAGCATTATTCACAGTAATAAGAAAATGAAAAGAGTTCAAATGTTCATAACCAAATAAGTACACTGAAAAAATATTGCGTATACACACAATGGAATATTATGCAGTACAAACAAGAATTTTGTAAAATAGCACAGTGGCAAGAAGCTACCCTGCAAGCCAGAAGACACACAGTTCGAGGACAGTCTCTTCCCCATTAGATTAACTTCCCCTAAAAACCCACTGGCGAGTCAGTTATGGGCCAATTCTGATTCTATTGTAAACAAGAACAATAACTTTATAAAATTGCAGAATTTAAAGAGCATTATGCTGAGTGAATTAACCCAGTCCTGTAAGGACAAATACTGCATAAAATCATTATTGTCAAAATAGAAGGATAACTAATAAGATGTGGATAAAAGTCAAAAAATGAAGGGGAGATCAAGTGGGCAAAGGGTGGGAGGAGAGGAATTCTCTAAGATTACAGACTATAGTGATCAGAGAGGGGGATAAAGGAATTAGGAAAGATCCAATGGGCATTTGAAAAGATGGGGTAATAGTAGGCATAGATCAACGCTGATTAGTTTTAGAAAAAATGAGTAACCATTTGAAACACAATGTGAATGCAGGAACGTGTGAAATGCAATGTACATGAACTATACACCCTGTATATGACCTTTTTTATACAAACCAATATTGTAGCACTAGAAATATTATTGCCAATGTCAGATGCATCTTGGCAGAAAGCAAAGAGTACCAGAAGAATGTCTGTTTCATTGATTATGCAAAGGCATTTGACTGTATGGATCACAATAAATTGTGGCTAACCTTAAGGAAAATAGGAATTTCACAACACTTGATTGTGCTTATGCGGAACTTTTACTTGGACCAAGAAGCAGTCCTCAGAACAGAACAAGGGAGCACTGCATGGTTCAAAATCAGGAAAGGAGTGTGTCAGGGAAGCATCCTGTCTCCATACCTTTTCAGGCTATATGCAGAACAGATCTTTCAGGAAGCAGGGCTTTATGGGGAGGAATGTGGCACTAGGACTGGAAGAGGACTTTTAAACCACCTTCACAACCTTGCTTGCTGAAACTGAAGAGGACCTGAAGCACTTGCTGCAGAAGGTCAAGGACTGCAGCCCTAAACATGAATTGAAGCTCAACATCACAAAGAAAGATTCTCACCACAAGACCAATTGGCAGCACCATGATAGATGGAGGAAGGGATTGAGGTTGTTAGCAATTACAGCTTGTTCAGCTCTACAATTTACACTTTTGGCACCAGCAGCCAGGAAATGAAAAGACAAACTGTATTGGAAAATTTGCTGTCAGGGACTTGTCCAGAGTACTGAGAAGCACTGATGTCAGTCTAGAAACTAAAGTGTGTCTGGTCCAGGCCATGGTTTTTGCAATCACTTGCTATGCATCAGAGAGCTAGACAGCAACTAAGAAGGACAGAAGAAGAATTGATGCCTTGTATGCTTTTTACCTAGCTAGTAGCATAAATAAAACTGAATCTCAACATATAAAACAAACAAACAAAAAATTATGGTCCTAGAGAAGAGTGTTGAATATATCATGGACTGCCAAGAGAACAAACAGGCCTGTCTTGGAGAGGCTGAAACCAAATTTCTCCTTGGAGACTAGGATTTTGAAGCTCTGTCTCACATACTTCGGGCACATTTCCAGGAGAGACTGGTCCTTGGAGAAGGACATAATTCCCAGAAGGGTGGACAGACAACACAAAAGAGGAAGACCTCAGATGAGATGGATTGATAACCAATATAAAAGAAAATAAAAATGTCCCTCCACCCTTCTGAGCATGATGTTCTTCTCCAAGGGTTGATCCCTCGTGGCCACATGCCCAAAGTATGTGAGATGGAGCTTCAAAATCCTACCCTCCAAGGAAATTTGGCTTCAGCCTCTCCAAGACAGATCTTTTTTTTTCCCCCTGGCAGTCCATGATATGTTCAAGACTCTTCTCCAGCACCACAACTCAAGGGCATCAATCCTTCTGTCATCCTTAGTCATAGTAGACTTTTATTTTTTTAATTAAATTTTATTAATTTGAATGAACATTTACAGAGATTTGGGGTTTCCATTCATTCATTGTTGCACTATTTTCTCTATCCTCCTCCCCAGTTCATTCCTCTTCCCCCCCCCTTGAAAGTCTGTTTTAATTGTCCAATTGCCACAATGCTTGTCAAAGCCAGTTCTGATTAATATCCTTTGTCAGTGTGTCCTTTGCCATTCCCTATCACTCCTCCCTGAGAGAGACTTCACCTGATTCACAAGGAAAAGAGGACGGCGTATTCTCTTAGCTACATCCTGCTGAAAAGGGATGCTATAGGTTTCAGGGTGAAGATCTTCTCTCACTACTCTAAAGGGCCCCTTTGGCAATAGAAAACATGTAGACTATTGTGGAGATTGATTTTGGAATTTAAATGTACTGTTATCAATTGTGCTTAAGGACATAGTAGACTTTTAAAGAGATACAGTATTTCAAGGTAAGTATTACTGGCCTAGTGGCAAGCAGCTGCATTGCAATACTGAAGGCATGCTGCTCAAATTTACCAGCTACTCTGCAGGAGAAGGGTAAGCAGTCTCCTCCCATGAAATTAATTGCCTCTTAAAACCTGATGGTCAGCTAAGTATCAGTTTCCGCTAGATGGTATTCAACAACAATTTTATTTATTGATGTAGTGATGAAGTATAGTACTTGGTTTTAAATTGTCAAAGGAGAAAAATAAATTTCAATTCCATTCTCAAATAAGTGCCTGATTTGGTAGATTTATTCCTTCATCTTGGGGAGTCTTTTGCATGTACAGAAATCCTACAGCAGCAAGACTTCCCTTTATGTCAAATAGTAAATTCAGAACTTCATCTATGGTAATTACAGAAGGTATTTCGTATTTTAACTCTAAATCTCCCATTGACAAGGACAAAACTGAATTACTGAATACCATTGCCAGAAACTAAGAAGAGGAAGCAGATTGAAAGCTCTTCACCCTGCCCACCCAGATGCCCTTGCTGTCTCACTCATTGCCATCAGATCAGAACCAACTCATAGCTGACCTTCTAGTGGGTTTTCAGAAGGTTGTAAATCACAAGGGATTAGATTGTCCATCTTTCTCCTATGGAATTGCTGGTGGGTTCAAACCACCAAAAGACATCATTTTGGTGTATGGCTGTATAATCACATATGGACTCCATCAGCAGGGCTTATGATGGCTCCTTCGAAATGTTCTTAAGAGCTAGAAAACTGCGAATATCCAAGCCCCTTTCTAAAATAAGTGTCCATAGAAGTTCTGGTGGACTAGTCCACAGACAGGTTAATTTTGTTGTTGTTGTTGTTGTTGTTATGTGCCGTCAAGTCACTTATGACTCATAGCGAACCTATGTACAACAGTCCTAAACTCTGCTCTGTCCTGTGCCAATAGCACAGGACACTCCCATCCCGACTA
>NW_006399982.1:200207-208713 GCF_000299155.1 Elephantulus edwardii
AGCTACAATATCTCTAGTACCATGACCCCTTCTAAACCCAGCCTGGACTTTTGGCAGTTCTCTGCTGATGTGCTGTTCCAGTTGTTTTTGGGTAATCTTCAGTAGAATCTTGCTTGCATGTTCAATCACTGAGATTGTTCTATAATTTCCACACTCTGTTGAGTCACCTTTCTTTGGGATGGGAACAAATATAGATCATTTCCAGTCAGTTGGCCAAGTCGTTGTTCTCCAGATTTCTTGGCACAACTTGGTGAGCACGTCTAGGACAGCATCTGTTAGCTGAAATATATCGATTGGTATACCATCTATTCCTAGGGCCTAGTCCATAGCGAGGTGAATAGACAATCCAAAGGCCACTTTCCCCTGAAGATTTGGATCCACCAAGGGATCCTTGGAAGAAAGATGAGCAATTTCTTTTTAATAATCCATAGTCTTGAAAATCCAGTGGAGGATAAACAATTAATTAGTTGTGACTCTACAACAATAACTTCTTTCCCTTAAGAAGACACAAACCACACAGGAGTTTTTGTGCCAAGTAAGGAAAAGGGGTGACTAAATTTCTCTGAGTGCAGTATATGCGCAGTTAGATGAGAAAAAACCTAACCATTATTCACAAGACCGTTGGGGTAAATCGTGTTTTGCTAGACATCTTTAGGAAGACACAAAATGTCTCCCAATCTTTAGGAATTACAATCATTGGACCTCTTATTATTTCTTTCCTGACCAAGACGTTAGAACGCAAATGCTTTTGAAAAAGACACAGTAGAAATGATGCTCTGGAAAAAATTGTACTGCTAATCCAACAACCAGGCAACTCTGGTAGTTCAAATCCACCAGCAAACAGCTCCATGGAAGGAAGACAAGAAACTCAATGGTGGATCGATTGCTGTGAGCTGGAACTGATTCTGCAGCAGTGAAGTTGGCTGGGATAAAGGAGGATATTTGGTGAAAACATGCAGTTACTGCTTCATTTCTATATATAAACTTCTCTCCTTTCTGAATATGATGTTAATTTTTTTAATGTAGTTTTAATCAAGTAGAGACACATTTGTTTTCATCAGTGATTATACGGACTGGACTGTGGTGACACTTTGTCCTCAGCTATTATTTTTAAAATGGTGAGATAAACTCCAACTCAGTGATGCCCCCAGGTGATCTCTGAGACTCAGCCACTCCAGTTTGGCTAAATAAATACACTTTTCTTCTTCTGGGACAATTTATTTCCCTCATGTCACTACCTTCTACAGTTTAAAATAATGTGTATTATACTTCAAAAAATAAAATAAACCTAGCAAATCCACTGCCAATGCAGGTGATTTAGACTCATATTGATCCTCTGGCAGGTTTGAGGCTGTAAATCTTTATGGGAGGAGAGTGCCTGTCTTTCTGGCACTGAGTATCTGGTGAATTGGACTCTCCAATCTTTTGGTTGCAACTCATTATGGTATACACTGTGAAACTGGGGCTCCTAAAGAATGAAATAAAGGGGGCTAAAATCCAAAGATATACAACACTACAAATAATCACTCCTCTAAGGGTAATAAAAAAACGTTTCACTTGGAAAATGTCAAGCTTATGGCATAGCCACATTTTAATCATTACATGAAAGTGAATAAAACAGAAAAAAGTGTTACCTTGTAAAATCTGTTTTTAACATTTGTGTGGAAGACAGCATGGAGTTGAAACATTATAAAATATGCATAAGACATAATGGAGTTGGAAGATAATAAAATATGCGCCGACAACAGAAGATTGGAGCAAACATTGGAAGTAACTTCTCAGAGTTTGATCTACATAGCATTTGTGTGTCGTTGTCAGGTTGGATAACATAAGGTCCTTCTTCCAGATGGAGAGGTCTGGTGGGGTAGTCCCTAGGGTTTTGAACTGCTGAAGCAAAAGTCTTTGGTGATTTTAAGCTATCTCTGGAGTGTCCTTACCAAAAATATGGGCAATCTCCACTTAGGTGATTTATAGCCTCAGAAATACAGCTATAAGTAACCAGCTATAAGTTGGTTCCACTTCACAACAGTGAATTTTAGTTTTGATTTTTGCTTCCTGATACCAGGATGTATATAAGACATATAGAGTGAAGTACTCTCCCCTAATCACAAATATTTTACATTAGGCAATCTGGCTAGCCTCACTCAATTATTGTCTTTTTAATTCTCTACTTTAACTACAGAATATAATTTAAGAGTAGCTGTGGTGGTTGTTGTGTAACATCGAGTTGGAACTGACCCATAGCTGACTCTTCAATGGTTTTTCAGAGGCAGTGGATTGTACAGGAAATGATTGCCCATTCTTCGTTTGTAGAGCAGCTGATGGAGAATTTCAATTGTGTTCCTTTGGGTTGGCAGTGCAACTCCTTATCATTAGGCTACCAGAGATCCTGAATTAGGAATATTTGCACTTAAAAACAAAGCTCTCTCTCTGGCTCTCCTGGAATATTGAAGGGGGAGCAGACATGATCCTGCTTGCCCTGAAGTTGTTTACCTTGCAGTCAAACAGATGTCACATCAAATGGTAATAACTACCTCTGACCAGATTTTATGAAATGGATGTGGATGAAAATTCAGAAATCAGGCAGGAAGATGTCACCTCCAGTTTACAGAAGGTGATAGCAGAGGGGAAATCAGAAAAGATTACATTAAAAGTGTGTTTTGGCTATAAGACACTGTTTGTCAAGATATTATCTGCCTTGAAAAAGTAGATTTTAGGGAAACTAACTGTATGAAATTTTTTTTATTCAACAGCACATCCAGTTTTTCTAAGGTAGAAAAGGAGAGTGGTTCAGGCATTAGATTTTGGACCAGATTGTCTGGGAATTCAACTTCTTTTAAGGGTGCTCTGGTGGCCTAGTTTCAAGAAGCTGTGCTGTACTCTGGAAGGTAGGGGTTCAGGTCCACCAGCTGCTCCATGGGAGAAGGCTGGGAAAATTCCACCTATTTATGTTCCTGTATTATTTATATTATACTCACTATACTATTATATTTTATTTTTTAGTCTATATTTATATTTACTATATTATCTTAGCAAGTTACTTTATTATCCTTAATTTTATCATAACCTATGAAAAACAGTGAAAAATGAGAATGGCTGTGAAAATGTTATTTATCTACTTTAGTACCATGGAACCTGATAAAGTACAAGCTATTATTAGTTTTTAAACATGATGAAGAAACTATGTCAAAACACTTCCTTTGAATAAAAGGGAAATAATAATAAATTAGAAAAATGGAATCTTATCTTCAGGATTTTGTCTTGACTTCTGGCTTTATCTTGACTCTTTCTAGGAGACTCTGTCTCCTCACTAAACTCACCCATTAATTTCCAATTAACCTCAACTTGAATTATCAAGAAGAATAGTAGGAAAGTTTCAGATAGACAGAGATTTATAACTTATATTTGTAGTGTCCAGAGTAGTGTCCACAATCTTTTTTTAAATCCAGGCATATTTGTGATATTGTAACTGGAGAGTTGTACATTCTCAGTATAATTAACTATTGGTGTTTGGTCTTGTGACTCATCTCTATTTTTAAATGTCTTTCAGATTTCAGGAAGTTTGAATTTTAAAAAAAGGTTTTGGTATTGTAATAAAAAAAACTAAATCCACTACCTTTGACTCAATTCTAACTCATTTCGAACCCTCCACCTGGTGTCTAAGTCTAAAAATATTTACCAGTGGGCACTGATTCACTTCTGCAGAGAAACTTGTGAACTTGAACCACTGATATTTCATATCTATCTATCTATCTATCTATCTATCTCTATATGTCTATCTCTATCGCATCTATATAGTGCAGTATTGTGTGTTATATACTGCGCCACCAGGGCTTCTTTTAGCTTGTATGAATTTACTCTTCCTCCTTAGAAATAATGGTAGTAAAGCACAGGGCTGCCTGTTTCCAAGAGCTCTGAAGATGAATGAAATAATGTGAAATGTGCAACTCTGTAATTTTCAGTTTCAGGGTTCATCCACAGTGCCTCTGCTCGTATTTTACCATACCCATTGGAAATAATGCCAGCTCAAACCAGGTTTTATGCTATGTCTGGAGGTGCTTTTGTGTTCCTGAGATTTCTTGATTTCTGTTCTTTTTTATAATATCTTGGTGCAACCTGTAAAAATATCTCACCTCAAATTAATATAGATTGAATAACTAATATTCAATAATTACTAGCAAAGGATTTTGCAATGTTAGCTTTCAAACTGACCCATAGCTGACCCTCCAGCAGGTTGTCAGAGGCAGTCAATCTCATGGGAGGAGTTTCCCCATCTTTCTCCTGCAGATCAGCTAGTGGATTCACACCACTTGTCTTTTGTTTGGCAGCGCAACTCCTTACCAATAGGCCACCAGAGCTTCCTGATAGTGTTATTATTATATTATACCTGCTGGTGGTGGTGTTACTATGTGCTGTTGAATCACTTGCGACATAGTGACCTGATGTACAATAGCCCTGAAACCTGCTCTATCCTGTGCCAACATTATTGTCTCCAACACACCCATTACCCTAGTCACTGTGTCGATCCATCTCATAAAGCATCTTCCTCTCCTGCGCTGTCCCTCCACTCTCCCAAGCATGACGTCCCTCTCCAAGGACTGGTCCCTCCTAGCAACATGTCCAAAGCCTCAGAATCCTTGCCTCCAACGAGCAGCCCAGCTTCACCCTCTCCAGGATGAACATGTTTGTTCCCCTGGAAGTCCATGGTATATTCAATATTCTTCTCCAGCACCACAGCTCAAAGGCATTAATTCTCTTTCTATCATCCCTAGTTATTGTCCAGCTTTCTGCTGTATAACAAGTAATTGTGAAGACTATGGCCTAGATCAGGAGCACCTTAGTTTCCAGACTAATATTGTAAACCTAATAACACAAATATCAGGTATAGGTACTACCAACTAGAGCCAAAGAGGAGGAACTTGAAAATTTCTACCAATTTTTGCAGTCTAAAATTGATCAAACACACAACAAAGACTCATTAATAGTAATTAGTGACTGAAATTAAAATATTGAGAACAAGAAAGAAGGTTCATTAGAAAATATTAATTTGGTGACAGAAAAGAGACTGCAGATAGAATGATAAAATTTTGCATAATCAATGATTTATTCATTGCAAATACCTCTTATTAAAAATTAAAAACAGCAACTATTCACACAAACCTCACTTGATAGACTGACTATACAGGAATCAGGTTGATTACAAATGGGAAAATAGATGTTGGAGAATCTCAAAATCAGCTGTGAAAACTATGCGAGACACTGACTATGGAATGCACTATTAGATAATTTTGTGCAATTTCAATTTGAAGCTAAAGAAAATGAAAACAAATTCACAAAAACTAAAATATAACCTTGAGTCTACTCCACCTGAATTTAAAAAATGATCTCAAGAACAAAATTAAAACGGTTATATGATTAGGTATTGCTGTCAGGACAAAGGCCCAGAATGAAAGCTGCATAATGGAGTAGACTTAGGGGGAGAGGGTAATTGTATAACAATGAAAGTTTGGGGTTTTTTTGTTTGTTTGTTTTTACTTTGCAAAGAGAAAAGTGAGCTGGGGGAGTGGTGGCAGGGAGGAAAGTGTGCAAAACATTCATTAAAATTAATTTTTTAAAAAGTGAACTGATGGAGGACAAAGGGAGGGCAAGGGGGTAAAATGTGCAAGAATGAATGAATGAAAATCTAACTTCTCTGTAAATGTTCATTAAAATCACAATGAAAATAAAATTTTATTAAAAATAATAACTAAAAAAGAACAGATTTGAGGCCTTAACTACAAATGAACAAAGACTAGATGAATTGTCAGAGGAAATAAAGAATATCATACAGGAAGAATGAAAGAAATCATTACAGAAACTTAGGAGCGATAAAAAAGGGCTGAGATGGAAAACAGAAGGGACTCTGACTATTGCACTAGAATGCTGTAAAAGCCAAAACAAAGGGAAGAAATCTCGAAGCTAATGAGCTGAAGAGAAGATATCAAAGGATACCTCGAGAAGCCAAAATATTACATTAAAATGTGTGAAGAGTTGGAATTGAAAAATCTTGAAATGCAATACTTAATGATGTTACAGGCAGAATAATAATCAGGAAGCATCAAAAGAAGATGAAAAGAATACACAGAGTTACTCTACCAAAAAGAATTGACTCATGCAGAATTTAATGAAATAGTATATGATCAAGAAGCAATGGTGATAAAGTTCAATGGTGAGGAAATTCAAGCTGCTCTGAAGAAATTGGCAAAAAGTAAGGTCCCAGGAATTGATAGAATACCAGTAGAGATATTTCAACAAATTCATGCAGCCCCAATAAGCTCACCAGCTTGTGCCAAGAATTCTAGGTTATAGCTATCTAGCCAACTGATTGGAAGAAATCCATATATATTCCCATTCCAAAAAGGTGATCTGATAGAGTCTGGGAATTATCAAACAGTATCACTAATATCACATGCAAACAGAATCTTGCTGAAGATTATAAAAAAATGACTAGAACAGTACATTGAAAGAGAACTTCCAGAAATACAAACTGGGTGTAAAAGAAGTTCTGGCACTAGATTATTGCCAATGTCAGATGGATCTTGGCTGAAAGCAGAGAATACCAGAAAAATGTCTATTTGTGTTTTACTGACTATTTAAAGACATTTGACTGTGTGGATCACAACAAACTGTGGATAACACTGAGAAGAAAGGGAATCCCAGGACACTTAATTGTGCTTATGTGAAATCTATGCTTAGACTAGGAAGCTGTCATATGAACAGAGCATGAAACCAGTTCAAAAGTAAGAAAGGAGTATGTCAGGGATGTGTCCTTTCTCCATATATTTTCAATCTATATGCAGAACAGATGCACTGGAAGCTGGACTTCATGAAGAATGTGGTATCAGGATTGGAAGAAGATTCATCAACAACTTGTGATGTGCAGTGAAATTATCTTACTCACCAAAACTGAGAAGGATTTGAAGAGTTTGTGCAAAAGGTTACAGACTGCAGTCTTCAATGTGGATTGAAGTTCAACATCAAGAAAACAAAGCTACTCACCACCAGGCCAATTGACTGGATCATGATAGACAAAGAAGAGATTGATTATTAACAAGTTCAGCTTGCTCAGATCCACAATCAACACTCTTGGCATCAGTAGTTGGGAAATCAAAAGATAAGTTCCTTTAGGAAAGTCTGTTGTCAAGCATCTCTCAAGAGTGTTAAAGAGCAAATATATCAGCCTAGAGACTAAGATGCACCTGAACCAGGACATGGTATCCACAATTACTTGATATGCATCAAAGAACTGGACAGTGATTAAAGATGGCAGAAGAAGAACCATTGTCTTTTAGTTGTGGTGCTGGAGAAGAGCATTGAACATATCATGGACTGGCAAGAGAAAAAACAGGTCTATTCTGGAGAGAGTAAAGGCAGGTCACTTGTTGGAGGTAAAGATTTTGAACCTCCATCTTTGGCCATGTCACCAGGAGATACCAGTCCTTGGAGAAGGACATCTCTCTTGAAAGGAAAGAGTGTCAGCACAGGAAGGGAAGACTTGGATGATGAAATAAATTAATACAGTGATTGGAGCAATGGGGGCAGATGTGTAAGGGACAATGAGATTGGCTTCAGAGCTTTTGTTCATAGGGTTGCTATGAGTTGTAGTTGACTCAGTGGCACATTACAACAGTAAAGAGTGTGTGTATGTGTGTGTGTATGTGCGAGCACACACGTGTGAATGTATCCCCAACAATATTCAAACTAATGCATCACATATAGTAGGATTTTTGTCAATACATATTGATATGGATTTAATTGAATTTTATCTTTAAGATAACGTAAGTTATAATACTTGATAACATTACAAAAATAAATCTTTTACATAAAAACGTATTTGATCCTAGTAGTGACTGTAGTTATTTGGTGAGGATGAAAGGGATTTTTCTGGAAATTATGGTTAATTTCCTGCTATATTGTGTGTAAACTGTTGGAGTCAGGAGATCTAGACTTTCTCTGGATTTCTCTGTATTTTTCCCTTTAGTTTCTCAAATCACACTTTCACCTTTAAATGCTATTGAGTTTTCACAATGGTTCACCAGCTTTGGAAATAAGTTTACCAGTTACTCATAAAAAGTCCCTTAAGTAACCAACTGAAAAAGAGATAACATGGACTTGAGTCCAAGATTAACCAACTATCTAGCCACTGAGTTTTAGGGAACTTGCTTGATGAAAGTCTGTTTTGCACTTCCTGACCCTTAGTTTTCCATTTGCTAAATGGAGAAATTGAAAATTTAGTGCATAAAAATGTCTTCCCATTTAAAAATAATTTTTGCTTTTTTATTACATTCAGGCCATCACATAGCATTTTTTCCATGTAGTTAGAAAAAAAGATTAATAATGTTATCAAGTATATATTGAAACTGTATTTTCACTTCATTACAAAAATATAGTTGACATCGCTTCTTCTGATTTTGCCATACATGCTAAAAGACATGTCATGTTACTAACTCCAATAATTATTAATGTT
>NW_006399982.1:208813-226408 GCF_000299155.1 Elephantulus edwardii
AAATGAATACCAGATGTGACCTAGTGGGTAAGTAGTTGCACTGCCAACCCAAAGGCAGGGAGTTCGAATCCATCAACTGCTTCTCAGGAGAAACGTGAAATTTCCTCTTATGCAATTTAGTCTCTGAAAACCTGCCAGAGGGCAGCTATGAAAGCATCTTGACTTAATGGGAATGAGTGTACGTCGAGTATCTTTAAGTAAGTGCAAATATCCATGCTCATTTTCCAGGACTGTGTAATTATGTTGATATTTATAATTATGACCTTGCTGAAGAACTAAATAAATTGTATTGCAATTTGGAGATTCGGACTCAGAACAAGGAATTCTTATTCATAAGTCCAGATCTTTTAAAAACATGCTATAGTGAGACTCAGCTGTCAGCTTTCGTATTATGTACATACTTAATACTGTCAATTATTTTAAAAATGTGTTCATGTGGAAAGATGTTATTTCTCAATTAACCAGCCATCTAACTTGTACAAATACTTGCAACAGTTCCATAACAGCAGGGTTTCACCATATTTATCATATGCAACACCCGAATCTCAAGAAAGCCTAAATATTTTCCAAATAAAGTGTATAAATTTTACTTAATAAACCAATTAAATGATATGCATTATCATCGCTCGAGAGTTATCCACCAAGACAATGAATGGCCTTGAAACTAAATTGTCTAATTGAAATATGTTCAGTCATCTAAAATTGCCATTGAAGCGTTCGTTTCCTTGTTATAGACCAGCAAAACTTGGATGAGATTTCAATCCATCTAACTTAGGAGACAGATGGTATCAAACAGAATACAGATGTAGCAGCTTATATTAGTTCTTTATATACACCAATTTTTTTGTTGCCTTAAGCATTTTTATCAATAAATAAAATATTTCTTTTTGCCGACATCTACGAATTGCATATTAAGTTGGAGGGAGGGGGAATGGAGAAAGATAACATCCAAAATCTTGAACCATTACTGCTTTAGGGAGGATATTGTTCAAAAAAGTTTTCATTTTAGAAAGGCATGACTATCAGTGCATATTCATTCACTCACACATTTCTTTATTCAATTAACAATTTTAAGTGCCTGTCACAGTAGGCACTATGCTGTGTGCTTAGGGACAGTTAAAAACAGTTATAAACATATATGACTATGATTTCCTCTTGTAAAGAACCTTGCAAGAAAATGAATAATGAGTTTTTAAAAATAAATCTCTAAACAAATTAATGGTGACTATCAAAATAGAGAAAATACTATTAAAATTTAGACTTAGAGAAACTATGTATGGTCAAATTTATCAAGGTGAAGATATATGACATTCATGTTGTTTGGTGCCATCCAGCTAAGTACAATTCATAGCAAACTTATGAGCAACACATCCTGTACCATCCTTAGCATTTCTGATACTTGAGCCCACTGCTATAGTCACTGTATCAGTCCAGTTGTTTGAGTCTTCCTCTTTTCACTGACCCTTCACCTTTCCAAATAGAAGGTCCCTTTCCAAGGGACATTTATAATGGAAGTTAAATAATAAGTTAGTTCCAATACATGGAGATGAAAAGTAGACACATGTGGCCATAACTGAAGTTCAGTGAAGACGATAGATAACAAAAGGAATGGAGGAAAAACACCTCTTCTGACTGTAATGAAGATAAAATTGGAAAGATTGGTAGTGTCAAACCATGATTAAAGGGTTTGACCTTTGCTTAGTCACTAATAGACACTTCTTCCATTGAGTGGCTTCTGACTTCCGGAGACCCATGCTTATTGTGGCGTTATTCACAGCATCAAAGAGATGGAAGTAGCTCAAGTGTCTATTAATAAATGGATGGATAGAGAAACTGTGGTGCATTCACACAATAGAATATTATGCAGCACTGAAAAAAAATGAACCCATGAAAAACCACTCAACATGGATGAGTCTGGAAAACATGCAGAGTAAAATATCTCAGACACCAAAGTACAAATATTGCTTGAAAAGACGCTTTTTGCAATAAAGTATCACAAAAACTGAATATCCTATGGACAGCTAAGGGATAGAATAAACAGATATGTCTTGGGGAAAAAAAGTGCAGCCAAGAGTGTTCCTTACTTAGAGCAAAGCATGGCAAAATTTCATTTCATATACATGGGGCATGTTGTTAGAAAGAGATATTCCTTGAAAATGGGCATCATGCTTGGAAAGGTGCAGGGACAGTAAAAGAGGAAGAAACCCTCAACAAGATGGAGTGACACAATGACTGAGGCAATGGACTCAAGTATGTCAGAGGTGGAAGACGGCATAGGATAGAACAGCGACAGCGTTCATATGTGTTGACGATAAGGTCATTATGAGGCCTGGTCAAAACAGTGGCACATTACAGCAACAAAGTATTTTTAGTAGATTAGGATCATGCTAATTATGGGATAGAAGACAATTTGAAGGAGCAAAGAGCCTGAAAGTAAGTTACTTATTTTGTAACTAGGTCAGAGCAATGATAATACAAGCCTACTAAAGAGCATTCACTCACTGTCTTGATTTCAACTCCTAGTGGCTCCCCATTAAATTTCAAAAGCTGTGAATCTCAACCAGAGGAGACCACCAATCCTCTTCTGAGGAGCTACTGGTGTTTCTGAACCCCTGGAGATGGTCGTCAATATTTTGACCAGCACCATACAACATGCAACAGATGACGCCACAAAGGTGCCTCTTTTAAAAAAAGATACAGTCAGAATAAATTTTAAGACTTATAAGTCTTGATAAGACATTGTAACTAATGTTATAAAACAAAATGCGTATGTTGTTGTTTGGTGCCATCGAGTCAACTACTCAGTATCATAGTCACCCCTTGAACAACAGATCTGAACTCTCTCCTATCCTGTGCCATCTTCACACTTCCTGACAAACTAGAACCCATTGTGGCAGTCGCTGTGTCAATCCACCGGGTCGAGATTCTTTATCTCCTTCTCCTACCCTAGACTCTTCCGAGCATCATGTCCTTCTCCAAGGAAAAACCCCTCCTAGCAACAAGCCCAAAGCATGTGAGGTGAAGCCTCATCATCTTTGCCTTCAAAGAGCACTCTGGCGTCACCCTCTCCAAGACATATTTGTGTGTTGTTTTGGCTGTCCATTGCATGTTCAGTGCTCTTCTCCAACACCACAGCTCAAAGGCATCAATTCTTCTGTCATCCCTATTCATTGTCCAGCTTCCAGATGCATAGCAAGTGATCAGAAAATCATGGCCTGAATCATATGCACATTAGTCATCAAACTGGCATCATTACTCCTCAATAATTTGGAGAGTTTCCCAGTGCAATGTGTCTCCTTGTTTCCTGACTGCTGGTACCACGTGTGTTAATAGTGAATCCAGGTAAGATGAAGTTGACGGTTCCAATCTCTTATCCATCCATCATGATGTTGACTATTAATCCAGTTGTAAAAAACTTTGATTATTGAAAGAAAGCAATATGATTAGTAACTTTCCACTCAATTTTTTTAAGAAAAGGAAAAATTGTAATACTTCTGGTTAATTAAATGATAAATTTGGAATAAGAGTATGTGATGAAGAAGGGCTGTGACAAATTGACAAAATTTCTGACTGAAAAAATAGCATTGCATATGCAAACAGGTCTTTCATTCATAGGGTCATGATGAGTCGCCTACAACTCAATGGCACTTAACAACAACAACAGCAGCAGGGAGATCAGTTGGCCTAGTGGACAGAAAGTGGTATTACCAAGCCAAACGTGGGTGACTTTAATCCTTGGCCCTCAGGCCTGTTTTTAATTGTTTTTGGTCAAACATTCTTCCAGGTCATATAGCCCTGGTCTGTCCACTTACTGTACAAAGGTAACTTGTGATGCTAAACATTGTGACACTGATGTGTCAAGTGCAATAATGGTTACCCATGATGGACAGTGTTTGGTGGAGCTCCCTGATTCAAACAAGCTTGGAAGCATGAATGACATCCACTTCTGAAATAGGTTGCCTCTAGAAACCCTATGAACCTGGAGAAACTATGAAAGTTATACAAATGTTCAGGTATTTTGTTCATAGGGTCACTATGTGTCACTTATGACTCAACAGCACTTAACAACAACAAGGTTTGTGTGAATCACAACAAAATTTGGCACTTAACAACAAAATTAAAACAACAGTGGCAATGAAAGCACCAGCACATGCCTATTGAACCATGATATTTGAAGTGTCATTGCAATCGTGTGATGATTACAGCTCTCATGAAAACATGTCCTCTCCTCTTTCCCTCTTGCTTTGGAGTCAGAATTGACTTCTAGCTGACCCACCACTGGGTTTCCAGACTATATTACACAGTGGATTGAAAACACCTGAGAGGCTTAGGCTTTGGACTAGCAGCACAACTCCCTATGGACTATGTATGCTACCAAAACTCCCTCCAAGGACACTGTTGTTGTGTGCTGTTACGTCAAAACCAACTCATATCTTATCCATCAGAGAATTTTCGTAGGCTATAAATAGCGTGGGAGAGATTTTCCATTTTTCTCCCATGGAAAGTTGGTGATTTAGAACTCTGTGTTTGAGTTGGTTCTACAACTCCTTCCATCAGGCCACAAGTACTGCCCCAAAGCAGATTGCTTTTATTGTTAAATGCTTTTACTTCAAGTATGACTCATAGTGATCCAATGAAAAACAAATCTAAACTCTGTTCTGTCCTGTGCCATCCTCACAATCTCTGACATACTTGAGACTATTACCATCACTGTGTCAATCTGTTTGGTCTTCACCTTTCCAAGCAATGATGTCCCCTTCCAAGGAATAGCCTCTCCTAGCAACATGTCTAAAGTACATGAAACGAAACTTTGTCATCTTTTTCTCCAAGGAGTATTCTGGTTGCACTTTCTTCAAGACATATATGTTTGTTCTTTTGGCAGTCCATAAGATATTCAGTACTCAAACATCACACCTCAAAGGAATCAATTCATCTTCTGTTGTCCTTATTCATTGGCAAGCTCATTAGAAGGTTCAAAAAGTAAATCTGCATAAAATTGCAGCCCTTGTAGGTATATTATTACATGTAAACCGGGTTTACAAAAAGATTGTTTTTATAGGGAAGTATATGAATATTTCATTGTAAAAAATAGTACATTTCTGCTGAAATACAGCACAAAAATGTTACAGGTGGTTATTTTGGCATGACTTCTGACAGTATCACCCAGTGCAATTGCACCTCGTGTATCGACCTGGTGATGCCACGTTGATGTTGTTGTTGTTATGTGTGTTGAGTCATCTGCAACTCATAGTGACTCTATGTACAACAGCTCTGAAGGCTGCCCTATTCTGAGCCAGTCTCACTGACTCTAGCACATTTACCCTCATTAGTCCAGGTATCAAAGTAGATGTGTATTTTTCTTTTCAAGATAAGGAAAGAAAAACTTAGTAGAAGTGAGAAAATATGAGGCAAAAATAAGGAAAAACGAGATGCAATAAGTTCAGATTGCTTGGAGCTTCCCTTAACACAGGAGGAAGAGAAGACTCTCAAGAGAGTGAAAGAAAACGCTATTATAGACAAGAGAGTCAACTCTAGAAAAAAAGAAACATTTAAAAATAAGATACTGTCATTAGCTTACTGTGAACTCCATTAGTAGTTTATGAATTCGTTCATTTCCATTTTTGAGCAGAAATAACCGAGTTCAGAAATTAGTTTGTTAGAAACTCAGTGGAACAAGGGACTGATTGACTCACTCATTTATTTTTTATTTTTCAATTTGTTGCAAATATTCTGCACAGCTATTATGCCCAAGACACTATGTTGGGTGAAAAAAAAATGACAGTATTGTAGATTTTGATAGTCTGCTGAAGCAAAAATGAAAATAAGCAAGTAAATATATTCTGATAGGTACCACATTAGCACATGCAAGGTTATAGAGTTGCATAGGAAATTATCTCTCTCCATAAAAACCAGTATAAAAGATTTTCCCAGAGCAATGCAACCATGCAGGATATGTGTAGGAAGAGTTCGGTTTTTTGTTTAGAGTTTTTTTTAAAAAAATGATATCAAATATTGAAATTTTCTTCAATAGTGACATTGGATCAAGTGTTTATTGAGGATTTATTTTGGCCTAATACTATACTCCCTATTATGTCTGATATTTTTCTTGATTTCAAACAAGCTATCCACTAGTATGTGACTCAAGCTGAATTTTACCAAACTCTGCTATGCATCAGAAAGTTAGACAGTGACTAAGGATGCCAGAAGAAAAATCGATGCCTTCAAATTTTGGTGCAGATGTAGTCTTGAAACATACCATAGACCACCAAAAGAACAAACAGGCCTGTCTTGGTTTACTTGGAGGCTAGGATTTTAAAGCTCAATCCCACATACTTTGGGCATGTGGCCAGAAGAGACTGGTCCTTTAAAAGGACATCATGCTTGGAAGTGTGGAGGGACAGCACAAGAGAGGAAGATCAAAGATGAGATGGATTGATACAGTAACTGGGACAATGGGGGTTGGTGTGTTGGAATCAGTGAGACTGGCTCAGGACAGAGCAGGTTTCAGAGCTACCATACATAGGGTTACTATTGATTGCAGACAACTTGACAGCACAAAACAAGAAACTATTATATACCATTGTTGTTGTTGTTGTTCATGTTTACTGTCTAGTCAGAACTGACCTATAGCTGATCCTACATTAGGTTTTCAGATGCAGTACAGGAGATTGCCCATCTTTTTCTTGTGGAGGAGTTGGTGGATTTGAACCACACACCTTTGGAATTGCAGTAGAGTTTATTACTACTCGTCCACCAGAGAGTACTTCATAATCTTTAGGTACAAATGTGTACTTTTTTACTTCTTTTTCACATACAGCATTCTTTCAAAGTATCAGCTAATTCTGTTGGGTCAATCTTTATTTTTTATTGTTTTAATAAAAATTTTATTTTATACTGGTTTACTTACAAAGTTTGTATACATTGTTTTTCACACCATTTCTTTTCCATTTCCTTTTCCCACCCCTCCTTCTACCCATCAAACTGTGTGACCCTATAATTAACCACACACATTCTATTGTCTCTCCCCCTTCTTTCATCTCCCCCCAACTTGGATCCTCATACATGTTCTATAATTATGATATTACACAATATTTGTCTTTATGGGACTGAGTTAGCTCACTTAACATAATGTTCTTCAGTCTCTCTCAAGTTAGGTAGTGATTTACAAAGTCATTGCTCCTGCATGCTAGTCAGTATTCCACTGTGTGAATGTACCATAATTTCTCAAGCCATTCCATAGTGGTTGGACATTTGGGCTGTTTCCATGTTCTTGCAATGGTGAATAATGCTGCTATAGACATTGGTGTACAAATCTCATTTGTACCTCAGTTCCCCTTTTCTTGGGATATATTCCAAGCAGTGTAATAGCTGGGTTATACGGAATTTCTATGTTCAGCTTTTTTGAGGAAGCACCAAACTGTCTTCCAGAGTGGTTATTATCATTTTACAATCCCACCAACAATGTGTAAGAGTTCCTACCTCTCCACATCATCTCCAATTTATTGCTTGCTTTCCTGTTAACTTTGCCACTGCTACTGAATTGAGAGGATATCTCATTTGTATCTGGCATCCTACCATTTACCTCCATTCCTACAGTGCCTTAATATGCACTAGATTGCTAATTTTTCCCTAATTTAACCAGAGACCTTCCCTTAACACAATGAACAAAGGGTTTCTTCGAAAATGTACGTAAGTTTAGACATTCCTCTATATAAAATCATCTAGTGACGACATAGTTCATTCATAGTGGGGAGGAAAAAAATAAACCCACCCAACTTTTTAGTAAGGCCACAAGACTCACTGTGACCCCAACATTAACCTCTTGATATGACTTTACCTCATCTGACCATAACAGATTCTTGGTTTTCTACAAATGTATTCCATAATGTACAGGAACACTCTTTCTCCAGAGATACTCTTGGCTAGACCCTACCTCTCTTAAAGGTCTTACTTTTATAGTCTCTATTTAACATTTATTCTCTTAGTTTAAATATTAAAAAAAATAAATAAAGCCACCAACCAAATTAAAAGTTTCTCCTTACCAACATACTAGATCTCAATCTCCTCATTCTATTTTTCATAATTATTATAGTGTTATATACTTTAAAATTAGCCCATTTATTATTTTTACACATCCAAAGGCAAATTTCACAAATTCAGATCTATATACCATGTCTCTAGGGAAATGCTGTACAAAATAGGTGCTGTATATGTTGAATGAATTTTTTCAGTTGTATGCTACTCCAGTTTATCATAAATATATTCACAATTTCAAGCTGGTAACGACATCATGTTGGTGCATAATTATATGCTGCTTTGCTCCATGTATTTACAGATCATCTGATGTATTGTCACTAACTGTAATGTACAGTACAGTATAGTAATGTTCAATTTTAAAATTACTATAGTCAAAGCATAGACAAGAGATTATAGCCTTATTTTAAAGAAAAACAAAACTTGTTTGTACACAAATTGTTGTTGTTGTTACATGCCAAGGAATTGCTTATGACTCATAGCTCTGAATCATGCTCTATCCTGTGCCAACCTTATTTCTCTTACACACCTACACCCCAGTCACTGAATCAACCCTTTTCATAGTGTCTTCCTCTTCTGCATTGTACCTCCAACCTTGCAAGTAAGATGTCCCTCTCCAAAGACTTATCCCTCCTTGTAACATGTCCAAAGTACATCAGATGAAGCTTCTGAATCCTTATGTCCAAGGAGCAGCCTGATTTCGCCTTCTCCAGGATAAATCTGTTCATTCTCTTAGCAGTCCATAGCTCAAAGGCATCAATTCTCCTAACATCCTTAGTCATTGTCCAGCTCTCTGATACATAGCAAGTGATTGCAAAGACGTAGTCTGTATTAGGAGCACCTTAATCTCCAGACTGACATCATTGCTCTTTGGTACCCTGAAGAGGTCTATGACAGCAGACTTTCCCAATGCACTATATCTTCTAATTTCCTGGCTGCTGGTACCAAGAGTGCCGATTGAGGAGCCAAGCAAACTAAAGGTATTTACAATCTTAATTTCCTCACCATCCATCACGATGCCGCCAGTCTTTCTTTTCTTGATATTGCGCTTCAATCCATATTGAAGGCAGCAGTCCTTGACCTTCTACAGCAAATACTTCAGGTCCTCCTCAGTTTCAGGAAGGAGGGCTGTGTCATCTGCATAACACACATTGTTGATAAGTCTTCCTCCAATCCTGACGCCACATTTCTCCTCATAGAGCCCAGCTTCCCAGATAATCTATGCTGCACAGGTATGGAGATAGAACACATCCCTGGTGTAACTCTTCCCAATTTTTTTTTCTTTTCATTAGTTTATTTACAAAATTTTAATATCAATTAAAATAATTCTTTCCCTTTCCCTCACTCCCCCCATCAAATTGTACAACCCAATGATTGATCCCCTCTTCCCCCTGTACATCCACATCCTTCTGCTTCCAGCCTCTCCCACCCCTCCTGGATCCTTATACTCATTCTACAATAATGGCCTTATACAGTATTTATCCTTGTGGGACTGAGTTAGTTCACTCAGCATAATGCTGTCCAGTCCCTCCCAAGTTAGGTAATTATTTGCAAAGTTATTGTTCCTGTGTGCTGCATAGTATTCCATTGTGTGAATGTACCATAATTTCTCGATCCATTCATTTGTGGTTGGATATTTGGGCTGTTTCCATGTTTTTGCAACAGTGAATAATCAACTCAACGTGGATCAGAGACCTGGGAGTAAAGCCCAAAACGATGACGTTCTTAAGAGACAAACTGGGATCAAGCTTAGAAACACTAGTCCAAGGTATAAAGAGACTGCCAAATACAACCAGAAATGCACAATCTAAAGAGGATAAAATTGATGCATGGGACCTTCTGAAGATTAAACCTCTATGCACATTAAAAACTTTTCCAACAGGGTGAAAAGAACAAACATTTGGTAATACCATCTCAGATAGGAGTCTTATAGCAAAAGTTTTCAGAATACTCCTGGGCCTCCATAAGAAAAAGACTGATAACCCAATTACAAAATGGGCAAAGGACCTGGAAAGAATTTTCACAGAGGATGATATTCGAATGGCAAACAGATAGGTGAAGAAATTCTCTAAATCACTGGCAATAAGAGAGATGCAAATCAAAACCACAATGAGGTACCATCTCACTCCAGTAAGAATGGCAAAGTTTAACAGGGAAAGGATGTGGCGAGAAAGGAACTCTTATACATTGTTGGTGGGATTATGAAAATAGTGCAATTGTTCTGGAAAGCAGTTTGGCACTTCCTCAAAAAGCTGAACATGGAAATTCCACATGACCCAGCTATTCCACTACTTGGAATATACCCTGAGAATATGAGAACTGAGGCACAAACTGAGATTTGTACACCAGTGTTCATAGCAGCATTATTCACCCTTCCCAACTTTGAACCATGCCATGTTCCCTTGCTCTGTTCTGACGACTACCTCCTGGTCCAAGTGTAGGTTTTGAATAAACACAATGTTGGCCACAAAAGTTGTTTTTGTTAGGTTCATCAAATTAACTAGGACTCATAGCGACACTATAAACAAAAAATTGGAACTCTGCCATTCTCTGTGCCATCCTCATGGTCTCTACCACATTCAATCCCATGCTTTCAGTTACTGCACCAGTCCACATCAGTGGGGGTTCTCTTCTCTTTCACTGCTCCTCCAACTTCCCCCAAATTTAGGGTACTGAAAATATTTAAAGATTTTTTCTGTATTTACATACTATGATTTACTCAGCAAATTCACCAAGCACCTCAAACATGTTTGAATATAAGATAATGCATAAGATGAAAAGTAAGATGACTCTAATTTCAACAGAACTTGTATTCCAAAGGGGGAAGAGATAGAGAACCTCCTAAGAAGCAGATCCAATAAAAATAGGAAGAGAATGAATTTAAGCTAAAACGTAATACTGTAAATAGCGAGGTCTACAATAACATACCAAGGTTGGACATTTTACAAGATTTATCTACTAATTGAAAGCATATCTATTTTATTATGCATTGGAAGAAGAGAGAAATTAGCAAGAAAGATCAATCATTCTGTAAATTAATGTGTTAGGTTTCAGACAAATCAACCACCTACAGTGGAACCTCACTGATGCTTTGACAATTATAATGAATATTCTAACAGGAAGCACCTTCACCCCTCCTCATCTGCTGTCTCTCCACCCTGATACTACTGTTCATTCAACCTTTCCCCAATATTAGAATACTTAAAGAGAAAATAGGGGAGCTCTGGTGGCCTAGTGGCAAGGAGCTGCAACTACAATCCCAGAGGGGAACGGTTCGAATCCACCAGATGCTCTGCCGGGTAAGGAGGGACAATCTCCTCCTGTACCAGTCAGATCGGATTTGACGGTACATGCACACAAAAATAATAATAAAATTAAAAAAAGAGAAAATAATAAGAATAGTAATAAAATTTCATTTCTAAACATATAGATTTCCTTTAAAGAAGTCACAAATTATAATGACAGTATCAATAAATCTGTCATTATTCTCTTTTCTGTGATCATATTACATAGTGTGATAACTCATTCTTGCTATCCTGTTATAATTTTCATGATGATTCTCTTTTTTCTCTCTAGTGTATATATTTATTCTGTTATGCATTAATATATATGTATATATTTATACACCCATACTTCTATGTAAGCTTATACACATATATTTTTCCCATATTTAACTGCCACATGTTTTCTCTAATTATTTTTTATTCTATTAAACATAAGTTTATTGATTTCTTGTCTCCTACTAGGGAGAAGAGAGGGGGCTGAGCTCTAGAGTTAGAGACTACAGTTGAGGGCAGCGGGTCCACCCTCCACCCCCTATTGGAACACTAAGTCTGTCTCTCCCTAAAGTACCTTTATTTTTCCACCCACATTCTGATATGTCTTGAGACCCCGCGCCCCCCGCCCGGAAGTTTGGGCTGGGGAGGCAGGGAGGTTCCCATGGGTAAATTCTTTTCAAGTCAAGAGCAGGAGTCATGAGGGAAGGGGGGCGTGTGCCCTTCTGTGAGGTTTGCCATCCCCTGAGAGGACAGTAATAATTAAGAGGAAATAGATGGATTAGAAGGTAGAGTTAAGGGCAGCAGCCAGGCAGACAGTGCTGGAAGGAGAAACGTGGGGTACCCATCCACTAGCTCCTCCCTAGGAGAATCAGGCACTAACTCAGTAGAGGGAGTGGGGTGTGTGTACCGCTGGAGTGGGGAGCAGCTGGGATAGCACAGGGGCCCAGGCCTCCTCGATGGCACCAAGCTAGGAACGAGGATGCAGGCAGAAGGCAGCAGACAAGCCAGTTTATTTTACTAATTTAGTCATTGCAAACTAAATGATCTTACTAAATGCTTAATTTACCTGTATCTTTTCTATCTATATTTATAGTCTCCTGAGTCTAAATATTATTTAACCTATTCCTTTCCATTTATAAATGAATAAAAGTACAGATCAAGCAATTCATTTGAAATCACTCAGAATGTTGATTCAAAAGTCAGATTAAGAAAATAATGTAATACATTTACTATCTTTGTGCTACTATTGAGATGTTTAGAGTAGATTTAGTTATTAACAGATCATAAAAAATTGAAGATACAATTATGCATCACTTCTCATCCACAAATGCTATTGTTATGTGTGGCCTTGAGGAGCCTCCGACTTTGCCCAACTTATGCAGGTATAATAAGCTACTGAAAACACTATGGCTTCTATCAGGTGGATTTTAATCCTAAAAGAGATTTTCTTGGTCTTTAGCATTTTAAAGAGATAATTGGTGGCATATTTTCCCACTGTTAGACACTGTTTGCTTTCTTGACTGTTGATTTCCACAACTGGTTTCCTCTGGGCACTGTGGTCTCCAAGTAGCCTCAGATAGTCAGAATTAAAAGTTCTAAGTGACTGGGTAAACTTGCAGCTCCCTAGCATCTCTCTGCAGGAACTGACCTCCAAGGAGGTATGACAAGGCATCTACTGCTGGCTACTACTGGCTCTACTACTTGGAGCTGAAAGCCAAGCTATGCTCCTCATTGTGGAGGTTAGTTGGAGACAGGTGGGGTAGCTGGCCTTTGGCTACAGAGTTCTAAAAACTCCATGTACTGCTTGGTGCCCTTTGAAAAAAGATTACCCTCTCCAGACTTTTTTCCAGCCCACTGGCATACATGGTCTGGTTTTGCCATCACAGACATTATGTAGCACATATAAAATATAACATTATGAAAAATATTTTATTCAAATAATCTAAACTCCTTGAGATTTAGAGTTGATTTTTCCCAAGAATGTTTTTCATTCTCAAGAACTGAACACTTGTAGGCTCACCTAAGATTCTGCTACAATTTTACAAAAATACCTGATTGCAGTTTCACAGAGAACCGATTATTCTTAAGACAAGAACAGTGCATTTCAAAACAACTTAATATGCAAAATAGTCACTTGTTTACCTTAACTTCTTCACCCCTTTTTGTTGCATTTAAAGGGATTTCAAGAGGCCCTTGAAAAATTATTTCCCAGTGACAAGAATTCTTCAAACACATCTTAAAAGAGCAATCGATATTCATTGCTCAAAATCAGAATTATTTAACCTTTACATGATGAATCTAATCCTCCTTCCACCTTGCTTTTTATAATTTATAAAATGCTGGAATGGTATCGCACTTTGTTAAAATAAATTTTAAAGGGTGGTATTTTGCAAAATGTATGAATAAGGAGAAGACAAATACACATTGCCTTATTGTGCAGAGAAAACCTGTGAACAGCCTCTGTGTACTAGTCAGACCAGTTGGTAAATATCCCAGGCTGAATCGTCATGACTGCATGACAATAACGTGATATAATTTGGATTATAGCACTAGAACTTGCTTGATCCTTAGCTAGAGACCACACATTTGATTTTAGCAAAATGATAATTTTGTGAGAGTAATTTGGAGAAAAAAAGAAGAGTCCTTACAATCATGAGAGACTTCTTCCAAATACCACTTCAACAATGAATGAGTCACAACATTTTCACAGTCAAATTTCTAACGAATTCATTTAAGCCTTCTATTATACATTCATGGACTCTAGGTAGGGCAAAGGTTTAATGTTTGGCTTTTAAAGGAAAGATTGGCTATTCTAGACTATTCAGAGCTTCAACAAGCCTGAGAAAGACATAGTGAATAACTTGAAATATCCAACCACTGAAAAGCCACATGAGATGAACTTCTACTTAAACAAACACATGGATCTCTGTGAGTTGACATAAATTCAACATCACCTGGTTTTTCTGTGTTTGTTTTTTATTATACATTCTTCTATTCAATAAATATTTATTAAGCATGCACATATGTGTCAGGTACTGTACTGCATTCTAGTAAAATAATAATAAACCCACAGAAGTTACACAATGTGCCTTCCATCTTAGTAATTTTTTTTAAGTCTATTCTAAAAGTTCTGGGATTCCCACTCTTTGCAGAGACAGCCACAGTTTGCTGTGATCCACACAGTCAAATGACTGCATAGTCAATGAAACACAGACAGACATTCCTCTGATACTGCCATCAGCGAAAATCCATCTAATATTACCTATAATATTCTTAATATCATGGCCTCTTCTAAACCCAGCCTACACTTCTGGCAGTTCTCTGTTGATGTGCTGTTTCAGTCATTTTTGGACAATTTTCAGCAGAATCTTGCTTGCATGTGATTGATTGTGCTTATGTGAAACTTATACTTGGACCAGGAGGTAGTTGTTAGAACAGAGCAAGAAAACACTGCATGATTCAAAATCAGGAAGGGTGTACAGTAAGGATGTGTCCTATCTCGATACCTTTTCAATATATATACAGGACAAATCATCCAGGAGGCTAGGCTCTTTGAGGAGGAATGTGGCATCAGAATTGGAGGAAGAATCATCAATAATCTGCATTATGCAGATGACACAACTCTGTTTGCTGAAACTGAAGAGGACCTGGACCTGAAGCACTGGCTGCAGAAAGTAAAGGACTGAAGCCTTCAATACGGATTGAAGCTCAACATCCAGAGAACAAAGATTCTAAACACTGGGCTGATTGGCATCATTGTGATGGTGAAGAGATTGAAAATATTAACAGCTGTAGTTTGCTTGGCTCTACAATCAACACTCTTGGTACCAGCAGCCAGGAAATCAAAAGATGAATTGCATTGAGAAAGCCTGCTGTCAGCCTGCTCTTAAGAATCCTGAAGAGCAATGATGTCATTCTGGAGACTAAGATGTACCTGATTCAGGCCACAGTCTTCATAATCATTTTCTATGCATCAGAAATCTGGAAAATGACTAGGGAGGGTATAAGGGGAACTCGAGCTGTGGTACTGGAGGAGTGTTGAATATACCATGGACTGCTTCTTTCAGGCATACCGCTAAACAAGGAAGACCCTTGATAAGATAGAATGATTCAGTGACTGGAGTAATGGGGGTAGGTGTGTTAGAGACAATAAGATTGGCACAAGATAGAACAGGTTTTTGGCTGTTGTAGACTAGGTCACTATGAGTCACAGCAACTCGACAGCACATTATTGCTGTTTGATGGATGCTACGGAGCTGATTTTGACTCCCAGTTACTCTATGTAATAGATGTAACTTTCATAGAGTTCTATAATTTTTAAAGAAGCGTAGATACAGTTCAAGCCATTGCTGTTGAATAGACACTACCTCATAGATGACCCTCTAGTGGGTTTTCAGATGTTGTAAATCACAGAGTAAGAGACTGAACAACTTTCTTCCATAGAGCAGTTGTTGGATTCAAACCTCATGCCTTTGGGTTAGCAGTGGAATTCCTTACCCTCTAAGTCACCAGAACTTCCGTTATAGAAGCGAACAGCTGTGTCTTTTTCTGAGGGAAGCACTAAATGGGGTGAATTGCTAATCTTTCATTCACTAGACAAGCACCTGAATCATTGCTCCATCAGAGGTTTTGTTAATTGGATTTTAAAGACTGGAATGGAGCTTACCCTTCGTCTAATCTAATTTTTTCTTCCTTCACATCTTAACTTCTAGAATTCAATCTCTCAACTTCATTGCATTCAAAGTACAGCTCCGTTCTGATCACTACAAAAATTACTACCAGTTGTAAAATTTATCAAACTGGAGCATGCAGTACTGTTTGACTATAAAATTCAAAGAGTTTCCTGATCTATACATATTGGTTCATTTCAACCTCTTCTTCTACAATGGAGTCTCCCAATGTACACCACTGCTAATGCTTATGATTATTTTTTATTGTATTTTCAATGTGAATAGTTTTCAATATATTTACTGTTTATTGGGGGGGAAATGCTACTAGTATATCAAGTCTATAAGCTTAAAGCAAGTTAACTAAAAGCATCCAAGGTGAAATAAAGTTAAAATGAAAAGTAAAGAATACTGCCTTTCTGTATCTGTTAAAATATCTGGAGAGAATATGAATACAAATACCACTATTAAATCACTGAAGTTTAGAAAACATCATTGTAATAGATTAACTCCAACAGCCTATTGGCACTAAGTTGGAACTAATGACCCAAAATTGGGTTTTCAGAGATGGTAAATTGCTTGGGAGAGATCATTCATCTTTTCCCTGTGAAGCAGTTGGTGGATTCAAACTACCTGTCATTGAATTGGTAGCACAAACCCCTGCTTACTAGGTCACTAAAATATCTTAACAGATAGTCCTGACAATTCATCATCCAGAAACATCCAATGGCTTAGTAACTCTGAGCATGTATTGTATTTTCAAAAACTGACCTTTTTCTGGTTCATGAGCATGATGATTTGGTGTTCATGCTTTTGTATGGAATGTGCCTCCCTTAAACCTTGTTAAAGCATTGTCACATTACCCACCTGACGTGAAAAACAAAAAATCCTCTTTCTTTTCTCAGGTCATTTCTTCTGTCTGAAATACTAGTTTCCATCATTCAGTTATCACCTTTTTTTAACATTGACAGCTAAGGTGAAGTCAGAAGATGAAGAAATTGGTGGAGGTAACCCAATGGCACGATCTCTGGTTCAAATCCACCAGCTGCTTCACAGGAGAAAGATGGGCAATCACCTCCTATTTGACTTATAACCTCAAAAATCCTCCAGAAAGTCAGCTATGAGTTGGCTATCATTTGAGGACAATAACTGATTTCTAAAACTTAGATTCTATATTTCTTATAAAACTTAGATACTTTATCATGAATTAAAATTACACTTTGTATTTTTCTTCCATCTGCAATGTCATTAATTCCATCAGAGGAGGACTTATTAGCTGTATCTCTGATTTTATCTTCCTGAGGCAATACCTAGCTCACAGAGTGAGTAAACATGAAAGTCAAATGTAAACGTTTAGTTGCTATAGGCTGAACTTAATTGATTAGTTCACTGAAGTATCTAACTCCCTTAAGGTCTCCATTGTTAAATGTCACTTATGATTTAGACAGCTATGATAAATCACTGTTTCTAAAAGACCATATTTACCATCAAAATCTGTTGTCAAGAAATAGAAAATGAGCTTAGTGGAGTTTTACAGATTGTTATTGTTGTTATGAGCCATTTTGTCACCTGTGACTTATAGTGACCCTGCAATATGGATTGAGGCTCAATGTCAA
>NW_006399982.1:227956-228627 GCF_000299155.1 Elephantulus edwardii
GTTTCAGGGTGAAGATCTTCTCTCACTACTCTAAAGGGTCCCTTTAGAGGGAAACATGTAGACTATTGTGAAGATTGATTTTGGAATTTAGATGCACTGTTATCAATTATGCTTAGCCATACATGTTCCTATCCTTGAAGATGCATCATGGAACTGTTGCAGCCTAGAAGACACAAATTTAACTAACAAGTTAAAAGTACATGAGTCAAAAAATTAAAAAGCAATAATATTCCAAGTAGAGGTTCTAACAATGGTACAGATCAAGTTACAGAGGGAAGGTAGTTCTTAAAATAAAAGGCTTATTGACTAGCACATTGTCTATTATAGTGTAAAGATATAAAGATATAAAGGCTCAACTATGTCATTTATTGTTCTTACATCCTGGAGCAAATTCCATCTACCACTGAGTTGTTTTCCAACTCAGAAGTCGACATGTAAGGCAGATGTGAAGTAAGGAACTGCTTATGAGGTTTTCCATCAATTCCAACAACTAAGAAATAGTGAGAAGAGTTGGGATGCCAGAAGGCTTTTAGGACCAAATAACAGGCTCTTGTGTCCAGGAGAAAACGAATATATTTACCAGTAATGTTAATGCTCACCCACAGATCTTCTGGGAGGATCTGAATTGTTGAAGTGTCCTCCTTTGTTTCCAGCTGGGAGCTGGGACCTGT
>NW_006399982.1:232589-233899 GCF_000299155.1 Elephantulus edwardii
AAATTTTGAACCATGCAATATTTTCTTGCTCTGTCCAACCACAGATTTTGCATGAGCACAATTATGTGTTCTGGGATTCCCATTCTTATCTAGTTTAGTCTTAATTTTTATCAAAGTAACTCTTATCAGTAAAAACATTGTAGGAGTTCTTATTGTTGTCACATGCCATCAAATCATAACAGACTCATAACTGACCCTCTAGTAGGTTTTCAGAGGCTGTAAATTACTTTGGAGGAGATTTTGCCCATCTTTCGTCCATGAATTGGCTGGTGAATTTAAACTACCTTAGTTTGAGTTGACAGTGAACTTCTTTAATAAAGGTATCAGATAGGAAATGATAGTGGAAATCTTTGTCACTATAGTCGTAATTTCTATGAAATCTTATCACTGCCAGATTTCTTGAACTTTTATTCATTTTATGCATACACATTCATCTATTGATATCAATATTATTATTTTTCTTATTGTTAAAATCCAGTATTGGTTGTTGAGAGGTGACCAATGACAATCTCAGGTTTATAGTGAGCACTTTCTTTTACGCTAATGGAGTCATTATATGACTCACAAACCCCTTTATAGTTTGGCTTAGAAGAAATTGATGCAGTTACATTAAAAATATTCCTTCATCATTGCTTTACTTTGAAATGTATAATAGATTTGTTTTATTTCCCCATGAGAAGTTTAACCTGAAATTAACAGATAATCAGACATTGTATTGCAATCAATAATTTGGAATAGGGCACACACTATGGATTAAATGAGGGGAAGAAAAAACTCCCTATGATAAATTTTGGAGGTTTCCTTAATAGCTACAAGGAAAAAAATATTAAGTAGTGTCTAATATAAATAAGGGGAGTGCTGGTTGTCTAACGATAAGGAGTTGTGCTGTTAATCTGAAGGCACATGGTTCAAATCCGCCAGTTGCTCCACGTGAGAAAGATCGACAATCTCCTTTCATGAAATTTATAACCTTCGGGAAACTTGCTGAAGGGTCAGCTATGTATTGGTTCTCGACTCATAGCATATAGCAACAGCAGCAGCAACAATATATATCAAGTCCTTAGCATTATTCTTTATTCATAAAAATAATTTTCATTTTCCTACTCATAATCTAATACATTTACAAAAAAATTAGTCACACTATGCTTTATAAAACTTTCAAAGAATAATCTTGCTGAAGTAGTAGATTGTTAGGCCTTTCTTTTTTTTCCAAACATGAAAATACATTGTAAAATAGAAGGACAAATATTGTATCTTCCCCTTTATATGAAATAAGTAATTGTTGTTATGTGCCATCGAGTCGCTTGCAC
>NW_006399982.1:235909-250679 GCF_000299155.1 Elephantulus edwardii
TCAGCTCCTGGCCTAGTTTTCACAGCTGATAATGAGCTTCTCCAACGGTTCTTTCTGCAGATATAATCAATCCGATTCCTATGTATACCATCCAGTAAAATCCATGTGTATAACCTGTTTTTTTGTTTCTTATAAAACTTATTTGCAATGAATAAGTCATTGGTCGTGCAAAATTCAATCATCCTATCTCCAGCTTCATTTCTGTCACTGAGTCCATAAGTAATATATAGTGAAAAAAAGTTTATTAAACTACAACTCTAATTACTGCATGCTGAGTTTCTGTTGATGGTGGTACAAAAATTTGGAAGAGAAAAGAGGTAATGGTTGTACACTGTGATGAATGTAATCCATGTAATTCAATTATACAAGCAAAAATTATTGAATAAGTAATTACTTTATTAGGTTGTTGTTATTATTGTTATGTGCCATCAACTCACTTATGAGTTGTAAAGACCCTATGTACAACAGCTCTGGATCTTGCCCTATCCTGAGCCAAACTCATTGTCTCTGGCATATCTACCCCCATTATCATAGTCAGTAAACTAATCCATCTCATCCAGGGTCTTCCACTCTTGTGTTGTCCCTCTACTCTTCCAAAACATGATGTCCCTTTCCAAGGATTGGTTCCTCCTGGCAACATACCCAAAGTATGTCAGACAGAGCTTCAATATCCTTGCCTCTAAAGAGCAGCCTGGTTTCTCCCTCTCCAGGATGAACATGTTTGTTCTCTTAACAGCCCATGGTATATTCAATACTCTTCTCTAGTACCACAACTCAAAGGGATCAATTATTTTTGTATCATCCTTAGTCATTGTCCAGCTTTCTGATGCATAGCAACTAATTTCAAAGACCCTGGCCTGGGTCGAGAACACCTTAGTCTTTAGACTGACATAATTGCTCTTCAGTACTCTTGAGAAGTCTCTGACAGCAGATTTCCCCAGTGTCATTTTTCTTTTGATTTCCTGGCTGCGGGGATGAAGAGAGTTGACTATGACCAACCAAGCTGATGTTGTTAACAATCTCATTATCTTTACTGTCTATCATGATTCTGTCAATTGGTCCAATGGTAAGAATCTTTGTTTTTTTGATGTTGAGCTTTAATTTATATTGAAGTCCTTGACCTTCTTCAGCAAATGCCTCAGACCCTCCTAAGTTTTGGCAAGCAAGGTTGTGTCATCTGCATAACACATGTTGTTGATGCGTTTTCCTCCAATCCTGATGCCACATTCTTCCTCATAGAGCCCAGACTCCTGAATGATTATTTTGTCTATATCTATATCAATAGATAGAAAGAAAGATAGATAGATAGATAGGTAGGTAGATAGATAGATAGAGAGAGAGATAGATAGATAGAGAGATAGATAGATAATTTGTAACTAACCAAAGAAAGATATTAAAGAGCACTGGGAGAATAGGACAAGAGTTAATTTTTATTGACTCGGAAGACTCTTCATTCACATTGTGTTTCATACAATCCTTTCAATTCATCATATGTTGTAAAATTAATCACTCTTGAACTGTGTCAACTATAACCCTGTCTTTTCAGGTCCCCACTGGACCTTTTTTAATTCCTTTACACTCTCCCTTCACCCACCAAGTTGAGCAATCTTGGGATCCACACAATGAAAGACCATGCAGCACTCAAGAGCAACAATTTAAAAAATACTGCATAACTTGAGGGAGCATTATGCTGAGTAAACGAACTCAATCTCACAAGGATAAATACTGAATAAGATCATTATTGTAAAAATATAAATACAACTAGTAAACTATTTATGGGAATCTGAGGAGGAGGAATGGGTAGAATCAGAGGGGTGAGGATGGAGAGACGTGAAATCACCTGCTTGCTAGATCTTTCTCACAATGTATTTCTGAGTGGACTTGAAACTCCAGCCTTTGGTAAAGAATCAAATGTGCTACCTATTTGCACCGTCAACCTAAATAAAAAATAAGACTAAGGATGGAATACAAAACTAACATGCCTTATTTAACTTCATATCGCCCTCTCTGATCTTCACTTCTAAAATTACCCTCATTAACCTATAAATTTTCACTTTTTTTCTAAGTCACGTGATTTATTAAGATGAATATCAATCTTAAACTTGAGTTACACAATCAACATCCATGGTAGCAGTCAAGAAATCAAAGCATTTTTTTAAATTAATTTTAATGAAAGTTTACAGAGACTTTGGATTTCCACTCATTCATTGTTGCACTTTTCTCCCTGCCCACTCCTCCCCACAGTTTGCTCTTATCTTTGAAAATTAAAAGAAACATTCTTTAATTGTTATACAATTCATCCCCCCAAGTCCACTCCACTAGTCAGACTTCATTCTGGACTCCTGTCATGACAGTAATACCCAATCATATGTCCCTTTTAAACAGTTCTCTCCCTCATCTGTTTCAATGCAGTATATATAATTTATCCCATATTTCTCAGTCTCCTCCAAACCCCAATGTCAGTCCCATTTTTTGCTTTGGGTAAATAGACACCAAAGAACCTCCCCAAAGTGCTAAAGAGTAAATATATCTCTTTAAAGGTGAAGGGATATCTCACTTAATGCATGATATTTTTCAACTACTTTGTATGCATGCAAAAGTTAAAATAAAGGAGTTTTTTTAAAACCAAGGAAGACTACATGCCCTTGAATTATGATGTTGGTAAATAGTATTGAAATTATCATGGCCTGACTAAAGAACAAACAAACAAAAAATCTGTTCGGGAAGAAGTGCAGAAAATTCAAAAGAAGCAAAGATGATGAGACTTCATCTCACAGTGTTGAATATATTGTCGGGAGAAAGACATCACACTTAGAAAGATAGAACAAGAGTGAAGATGACCCTTAAAGAGAAGGATTTACACAATTATAATGGGCTTGAGAATCATAGAAAGTGTGAGGATGGCTCAGGTTTGGGCAATATTTCCTTTTTGCTGTGCTATGCCACTCTGAAACATTCTTCTAGGTTGTATAGCCCTGGTGGGTCCCCTTGCCGTACAGAGGTAACTTGTGGTGGCTGTGAAGCTGAACCCTGTGACACTGACATGTCAAATGTGATAATGGTTACCTATGGTGGACAGTGTTTGGTGGTGCTCCCCTCTTAAAAAAAGCTTGGAAGCAGGAGTGGCATCCACTTCCATAATAGCTTGCCTCCAGAAACCCTATAAACCTGGAGAAAGGATGAAAATCATGCAAGTGTTGAGAACTTTCATTCATAGGGTCACTAGGAGTCGTCTACGACTCGATGGTACTTAACAACAACATGCCACTCTGAGTCAAAGCTGACTGGACAGCACCTAAAAACATTGTTGTTGTTATGTGCTATCAAGTCACCCCCAATACCCCAATTACTGTGACAATCCATTTCATCTTGGGTCTTCCTCTCTTGCACTGTCCCTCCATACTTCCAAGCATGGTGTCCATCTCCAGGGACCCTCCTGGCCATGTGTCCAAAGTATGTGAGAAAGAGCTTCAAAATCTTTGCCTCCAAAGAGAAACTTGGTTTCACTCTCTTCAAGACAGACCTGTTTGCTCTCTTCGCAGTCCATGAGAAGTTCAGTACACTTCAGCACCACAACTCAAAGGCATCGAATCTTCTTCTGTCATCCTGAATCATTGTCCATCTATTACACATAGTAAGTGTTTGCAAAGGCTATGACCTAGATTAGGAGCACTTAAGTCTCTAGACTGACATCTTTACTGTTTAGTACTTTGCAGAAGACTTTTAGTAATTTTTCAAGATATTGAATGGAAGAATATTAAATAGAAAATTGTCAATAAAAAGACAGGAACACCCTCAAGATGGATTGAACCTCAACTAGATAGACTGACATCAGGACTAACACAATGGGCTTGAGCAAAAGGGAATTGTGACAATGGAGTAGAATAGGACAAAGTTCTGATCTGTTGTCCATAGGCAAGCTGTGAGTGATAGTCTATCCAAAGCACTTAACAATAACAGCAATATATTTATTACATTGATCCTTAGATCTCCATTTTCCTCTTTGTTTTCTTAGCTTCACAGTTTTAAATAGACATCCGTGAATTGAGAGGAGGGTAGAGTTAACATAGTGCTTTTAAAAAGTCACATATCTTCTATAGCTCTCATGTTGAGCCATAGAAAACTAGAGCTCTGGTGGTTTAATGATAAGGCACTGAACTAAAATTCCAAAAGGCATGCAGTTCAGATTCACCAAATGCTCCATGGGAATAAGGATAGGCAATCTAATGACCACAGTTTACTGTTTCTTAAAACTCACTGAGAAAAAAATGGAAAGAAAAAAAAAAACTCACCGCAAGGTCAACTCTGAGTAGGTTTCCACTTGATGGCACATAACAATAGCTAAAAATTTGTATCAAAATAAAAAAAGAATTATTAAAATGTGATCTATAAGTTAAAAAAATGATAGTGAGCATAAGAGATTTTAGACAGCTTTACAAAAACAGACCACTAATAATAATTTTCTTCCCCTGAAAAGGGAATCAAGAGCTTGATAATGAACTTTAATGGTATTATTATATAATTTAGAGGATAATTTGGTCATATCTAGGAGGCTCTATAGTAGAAAATGTGAATGTGGTTTTCAGTCTTGGTTTCCAGCTTCCTTTTTATGCTTTTATACAAAGCAATCCCTCCATCAATTATGAATGATACTGATTTCCCTCTTTTATTAAACATAGTTCAACCTGTCAAAATCACCCATTTAGAAAATCCCCAAATATATGTCACGACATCCTTAGCTATGTCTCTGCCTTCAATTTAACTAGTCCAACAATTCTTCAGAAATAACTGTTTAGATTGGACCTTGCTCTTTCAATAGGCTCAAGACCTATTTTCCTATTACTATTGTTGTTGTTGTTGTTGTTGTTGTTGTTATGTGCTATTGAGTCAACTCTAACTCATAGTGACACTATGAACAATGGATCAGTACCTTGCCCTATCCTGTGCCATTCTCACACTCTCTGATATACTTTAGCCTACTGCTACAGGCATGTATCAATCCATCTTGTTGACTGTCTTCCTCTCTTTTTTCTGACTTTCTACATTTACAAGCATGAAGTCCTTTCCCAAAACTAACTCCTCCTAACAGCATGTCCAAATATATGAGATGAAACGTCATCATTCTCACCTCTAAGGAACAGCTGGGTTGGATATTTGCAAAGACATGTTTTTGTATTTGTTTTTCTTTTGGCAGTTAATGGGATATTCAGTGCTCTTCTCCAACATTACCACCCAAAGGCACCAACTCTTCTGTCATTCATATTCATTGTCCAGTTTTCAAGTGTGTAACAAGTTATTGAAAATATCATGCTTTAATCAGATTCATCTTAGTCTTTAAACTGGCGTCATTGCTTCTTAGCACTTTGAAGAAATCCTTGAAAGCAGATTTTTAAAATGCAACACATCACCTGATTTCTTCACTATGGATACCAATGTGTTGATTGTGGGTCAAAGCAATGACAAATCATTGACAATGACATGATGTTGCCTAATGTTACAGAGGTGAAAATTGTTGTGTTCTTCATGTTGAGATGTAATCTATTAAACATTGTTGTAGTCTTTGATCTTCTGCAGCAAGTGTTTCATGTCCTCTTCATTTGTAGCAAGTTTTTGTCATCTAAATGAACAAATTAGTCTCATATAATTGTCATCATTAGCTTTGATGTTGCATGAAAGATTGATGGGAAAATTAGTTATTTGAGCTAAGTGATCTTCTAGCAAAGGTTGTTTTTTTAAGCACACTAATAAGGTTTAAACAAGCATATTATTGAAATAACTTGTCTGCAGTCATCCAGATTGTATCAACATATTTAAACATGGCTTGTTTGGAGTAATCCTTTACATGTATGAACTAAAATGCTCATTTTTACTTGCTATCAAACATAAATATTTTAAATATGTATAAGCTAGCTATCTAGCAGTTTCCTTCAGGTTATGAACCAGAGAGGTTTTGTGTATTAAGTGACTGTGACACCACTACAATATGGAAATTGAGGAATGTGGCATCAAGATTGAAGGAACACTCATCTACAATCTACATTATGCAGATGACACAACCTTGCTTGCTGAAACTGAAAAGGACCTGAGGTGTTTTCTGCAGAAAGTCAAGGACTGCAATCTTCAATACGGATTGAAGTGCAACATCAAGGAAATAAAGGTTCTCACCACTGGGGAATATTGTTAGCACCATGAGAGATGGAGAAGAGATTGAGATTATTTCACAATTATTCCGTTTTCTTGGTGCCACAATCAACACTTTTGGCATCGGTAGTCAGGAAATCAAAGACTAATTGCATTTGGGAAATCTACTGTCAAGGACATCTCCAGAGTGCTAAGGAGCAATGATGTCAGTCTAGAGAGTAAGGTGTGCTGAATACAAGCCATGGCCTTTGGAATTACTTGCTATGCATCAAAGAGCTGAACAAAGACTAAGATGACAGAAGAAGAATTGATCCCTTTGAGTTATGGTGCTGGAGAAGGGTATTGAACATAACATGGATAGCCAAGGGAACACAAAGATCTGTACTGGAGAGGAAAAAAACCCAAGTTGCTTCATAGAGGCAAGAGAGATCAGCCCTTAGAAAAAGGACCTCATGCTTAGAAAGGTAGAAAGACTGTGCAGGAAAGGAAGATCCTGGATGAGATGGATTGACACAATAACTTGGGTAATGGGGGTAGGTGTGTCAGAGATGATGAATGTGGCTCGGAATAGGTCAGGATTCAGAGCTTTGTATACAGGATCTCTACGAGTCGCAGATGACTTGCTAGTACATAACGACAACAATATCCATCTAGCTGTATAAAAATGTCCTGATAATGCATTGACTTAAGCATTGGGAATCTAGCTGAATGGTTTGTGGTTAGTATCTGCTCCATGACAGAAAGATGAGGCAGTCTGTTTTTATAAAGATTTACATTCACTGTGGGTCACAGTTAACTGTATAGCAGTATATTTATCGTTCCCTTTATTTTGAGTCTCTAATTCCCAGAATGGAATTAATCACTTATTAATTCATGACACGTTTTCATCAATGACTTACATAAGACAAGTGTTTTGTTTTCTTTTACCCTTGTATCCACTGCCATTACTTGCTTATTTAATATGAATATTTATATTTTCTTTTAAAAATTATTTCTTAGCTTTTTGTTCATAAATGCTTTCCCCTTTTTTTAAAAAAAATTGAGGTTTTAATTGCATATTTTCTTCCCTGTCCCACCCAGTTCACTCCTCCCTCCACACCTCAATCCACTTTGCTATGCACCTCTTATTCTGGACTATTGTCATGCAAAGAACACCTAATCACATATTACTTTTAAACAGTTCTTTCCAGTAGTTCTTTCAAGTTGTTTCCAATTTGCATGTTTCAATGTGTTATTCATTATCCCCACTTTTTCTAGTTTTCCCTCAACCCCCATATTACTCCTGTTTTATGACTTTATGTTTTTATGGCATTATGCATTATTTGTCCCTTTGTGACTGAGATATTTCACTCAGCTTAATGTCCTCCAGGGACACTCATTTTGTATAATATTTTATGAGTTCCTTGTTTTTCAGTGCTGCATAGCATTCCATTGTGTGAATATACCACACTTCTGTATCCATTCGTTTGTTGATGGACACTTGAGTTGTTTTCATCTCTTTGCTACTGTGAACAATACAGCAATAAAAATAAGTGTGGATATATCTGTTTGGGTGGAAGTTCTGGTTTCTTTAGGGTATAATCCCAGGAGTGGAATTGGTGGGTCAAATGGAATTTCTATTTCCAAATTTTTGAGAAAGAATCATTATTGCCTTCCATAGTGGTTGCACTATTTTACACTCCCACCAATAGTGAACAAGGGTTTCAATTTCTCCACAATCTCACCAGCATTTATTATTTGCTGCTCTGTTGAACTTTGCTATTAATATTGGGGTGAAATGATATCTCATAGTTGTTTTGATTTGCATCTCTGTTAGGGCTAGTGATTTTGTATATTTCTTCATGTGTTTGGTCACTATCTCAACATCTTCTTTAGTGAAGTATCTTCTGTTAATATCCTTTGGCTATTTTGCAATTGCATTATACCTTTTTCTTGTTGAAGTGCTGGAATATTCTCTGTATAAGAGATAGAAGTCCTTTATCAGACATGTCATTACCAAATATTTGTTCCCGGTCTATGGCTTTTGTTTTTGTTTGTTTGTTTTGTTTTGTTTTTTTACCCTGTTAGAGACAAAATACGTCCCTGACCCCTTTCTTAGTTTTGAACCATCCAGTGTCTCCCTGCTCTGTTCTGACAACTGTCTCTTGGTCCAAGTATAGGTTTTGCATTAGCACAATCAAATGTTCTGGGATTCCCATTCTTCTCCTAGTCAGCCATAGCTCATTGTGATCCACACATTCAAACGCCTTTGCATAGTCAATGAAGCACAGATAGACATTCTTCTGGTACTCTCTGTTTTCTGCCAATAACCATCTTACATTAGCTATAATATCCCTAATACCGTGAGCTCTTCTAAATCCTGCCTGCATATCTGGCAGTTCTCTGCTAACATATTGTTCCAAACGTTTTTGGATAGTTTTCAGCAGAATCTTGCTTGCATGTGATATCAATGATATTGTTCGATAATTTCCACACTCTGTTGGGTCACCTTTATTTGGAATGGGAACAAATATCGATCTATTCCAATTAGTTGACCATCTGGTTGTCCTCCAGATTTCGTGTCACAACTTAGCACGTCCAGGGCAGCATCTGTTTGTTGAAATAAATCACTTGGTATGCAGTCAACTCCTGGAGCCTTGTTTTTTGCCAATTCCTTCAGAGCAACTTGAACTTCCTCCTTCATCACCATAGGTTCTTGCTCATATGTTATTTCATGAAATTCCTCTGTGTCAGCCAATTCCTTCTGATACAGGGACTCTGTGTACTCCTTCTATCTTCTTTTTATACATCCTGGATCATTCAACATCCTACCCAAACTATCCTTAAGTATTGCCACCTGTGGCTTGAATTTGTTTTTTTAACTCCTTTAGCTTAAGAAACGCTGAGCGAGTCCAGCCCTATTGGTTTTCTGACTCCAGCTCTCTGCACATTTCATTATAGTATCTTACTTTGTCATCCCGAGCTGCCTTTTAAAATTTTCTATTCAGCTCTTTGATTTCTTGATTTCTTCCTTTAGCTTTGGCTTCTCGGCGCTCTAATGCAATACTCAGTGTCTCATCTGACATCCATCTTGGTCTTTTCTTCTTTTTCAGCCTTTGTAATGATCTTTAGCATTCTTCATGGATGATTTTCTTGATATCCTTCGAGAGCTCATTTGGTCTATGCTCATTGGTGTTAAAGGCCTCAAACCTGTTCCTGAGATGATTTTGAAATTCTAGTGTGACAGACAGTCAAATCTTGGTTCCCATGGACTTGACTTAATTTTCCTCAACCTCAACCTCAGCTTGAATTTAAATTTGTGGTCTGTCCCACAATCAGCACCCAGCCTGTTTTTCACTGCTGAAATTGAGCTTCTCCAGCAAATCTTTACACAAATGTAATCAATTTGATTCCTATGCATACCATCAGGTGAAATCCATGTGTATAGCATGTGATTATGTTTCTTATAAGAGGTATTTGCAATGAATAATGTACGAGGAGGAATGTGGCATCAGGATTGGTGGAAGAATCATCAACAACCTGTGTTATGCAGATGACAAAACCCTGCTCGCTGAAACTGAAGAGGACCTGAGGCGCTTGCTACAGAAGGTCAAGAACTGCAGTCTTCAATATGGATTGAAGCTCAATATCAAGAAAACAAAGGTTCCCACCACTGGGCCAATTGGCAGCATCAGTATGGATGGTGAAGAGATTGAGATAGTTAACAGTTTGGGTTTACTTGGCTCCATAGTCAACACTCTTGCTAACAGCAGCCAGGAAATCAGGAGACAAATTGCATTGGGAAAGTCAGCTGTGAGGGACCTCTCAAGAGTACTGAAGTGCAATGACGTCAGGCTGGAGACTAAGGTGCGCCTGATCCAAGCTATAGTCTTTGCAATTACATGCTATGCATCAGAGAGTTGAACAGTGAATAGGGATGATAGAAAGAGAATTGATGCCTTTGAATTTTGGTGCTGGAGAAGAGTATTGAATATACCATGGACTACTAGGAGAACAAACAGGTTTTTCCTGAAGAGGGTGAAGCCAGAATGTTTCCTGGAGTCAGGGATTCTGAAGCTTTGTCTGACATACTTTGGGCGTGTTGCAAGGAGAGACTGGACCTTGGAGAGGGCCATCATGTTTGGGAGAGTGGAGGGACAGTGAAGGAGAGGAAGACCCTCAATGAGATGGATCGATTCTGTGAGTGGAGTGGTGGGAATGAATGTGTTTGAGACAGCAAGGTTGGCACAGGATAGAACTGCATTTAGGGCTCTTGTACATAGGATCACTATGAGTCGCAAACAACTCGATGGCACATAACAACCACCACAACAACCCTGTTGGAGTAGTTTTTTAATGTGCATAGAGATTTCATTCTTAGAAGGTTCCATTTATCTATTTATTCTCTCTTGGTTGTGGGTTTGTCAGGATACTTGGAAGACACTTCATTTTGCAGATTAGAGCTTCTAGAGTTCTTCCAAGACTTTTCTAATAAAGTTTATAGTCCTTAATTTTACTCATAGGTCCTTGATCCACTTTGAGTTAATTTTTTTGTATGGTGTGAGGGGTGGGTCTTGATAGAGTTTTCTGCAGATAGTTTTCCAACTTTGCCAACACCGTTTGTTAAAGAGGCTTTTATTACCCCAGTTAACTGATTTCATCTCTTGTTAAAAATAAAGTCCGTTCTGGGAAACAATACATTCTAATTTTGTAAATAAAGTAGTATAATAAATGAGTCTTCTGTGACTCAATGGCACTTAACAACAATAATATCAACATAGAGAGATCAGCTGGCCCAGTTGACAGAAAGCGATGCTACCAAGTTAAAGGTGGGTGACTTTTAATCCTGGCCCTCAGGCCTGTCTTTCAATTGTTTTTGTTCAGACATTCCTCTAGGTCGTATAGCCCTGGTGTACAAGTTGCCATACCATGGTCACATTTGGTTGCTGTGTGGATAAAGAGTGGGGTGGAGCTCCCCAATTAAAACAAGCTTGGAAGGAGGAGTGGCATCCACTTCTATAATAGCTTGCCTCCAGAAACCCTATGAACCTGGAGAGAGGATGAAAGGCACCCAAGCATCGAGGACTCTTCTTCATAGGGTTGCTATGAGTCCCCTGCGACTCGATGGCACTTAACAACAACAAATAATAATAATAAAAAAACAAAACAAAAATAAGTTGACTATAGGTAGATGATCTGATTTCTGAATTTTCATTTCTATTCCATTGATCTATGTGTCTGTCATTGTACCAGTACCATGCTGTCTTGGCCACCATGGCTGTGTAGTAGGATTTGAAATGAGAGAGTGCAATACCTCCTACCTTGTTTCTCTTTTTCAGGAGTGTTTTGCTTATTTGGGGTCTTTTTCCATTCCAGATGAAATTGGAAATTTCCTTCTCTATCTCACTGAAGAATGTAATTGCTATTTGTATTGGGATTGCATTGAACTTTTAGATTGCCTTTAGTAGAATTGTTTGTAATATTAAGTCCAAAAGCATGGTGTATTCTTCCATTTCTCTTTTTGTTTCTTATAGTAATGTCTTGTCACTTTCTTTGAATAAGTCTTTTGTGTTCTTAGTTAGATTTACTCCCAAGCATTTAGCCTTGTGATTAGCTATTGTGATGGGTATTGTTTTCCTTAACTCCAGTTCCAAATTATCTTTTTCACTGTAGAGAAATCCAATTGATTTTTGTATGTTGGTTTTGTATCTGCTGTTATTATATGCCTTCCTGTTGCCTGCAAGTCATAGCAACCCTATGCACACCAACCCTAAACTCTGCTCTATCCTGTGCCAATCTTGTTGTCTCTGGCATACCTACCCTCATTACCACAGTCACTGAATCAATCCATCCCCCCAAGGGTCTTCCTCTCTTTTACTGTCCCACCACACTCCCAACCATGACATCCCTCTCCAAGGACTGGTCCTTCCTTGTAATATGTCCAAAGTATGTCAGACTAAGCTTCAGAATCCTTATTTCCAAGGAGTATCCTGGTCTCATCCTCTCTAGGACAAACCTATTTGCTCTCCTAGCAGTCCATAGTCCATAAAATATTCAATAATCTTCTCCAGCACCAGCTCAAAGGCATTAATCCCCCTTCTTTCATCCCTAGTCATTGCCCAGCTCTCTGATGCATATCAAGTAATTGCTGTAACTATGTTCTGGATTAGGCACACCTTAGTCTCCAGACTGACATCGTTGCTCTTGAGTACTTTGGAAAGGTCTCTGACAGCAATAAAATCCTGCTACTTTGCTGAATTGATCAACTATGTCCAGTAGTTTTCTCACTGAGTCTTCAAGTATACTATCATATCATCTGCATATAGAGATAATTTTATCTCCTTTTTGACAATTTGGATACCTCTTATTTCTTTTGTCTTATTGCTATCATTAAGACTTCCAATACAATATTGGATTGGTGAGCATCCTTGCCTTGTTCCTGTTCTCAAAGGGAATGAATCTCTATCCATTGAGGACAATGTTGACTCTTGGGTCTGAGTTTAAGTTTATACTTCTGACTATGTTGAAAAAATTACCATCTGTTTCTATTTTGTTGAGTGATTTAACCAGGAAAGGGTGTTGGATTTTGTCAAAGGTTTCTTTTCTGCATCAATTGATAGCATCATGTAGTTTTTGTTCTTTTCTCTGTTAATGTGATGAATTACACTGGTTGGTTTTGTTATGTGGAATCATCCTTGCTGTTATTTCATACCTACTATTAATCCCAATTAGTCATGGTGAATTATTTTTTTAATGTATTGTTGAATTCCATTGGCCAGAATTTTATTCAGGATTTTTGCATGTATGTTCATGAAAGCTATTGGCCTATAGTTTTCCATTTTCATGGTGCCTTTACCTGACTTTGGTATAAAAAATATTTTTGTTTCATAGTATGAGTCTGGGAGAATTTCATCTTCTTCTATTTCCTTAAATAGTTTATGTGTAATTGGTGACAGTTCTTCTCTGAATGTTTGATAAAATTCACCATCTGACCCAGGTCTTTTTTGTCTGGAAGTTGTTTTATTACCTTTTCAATTTCTTCTTTTGTAATGGGTCTGTTATGTGTTCAATTTCAGTCTGTGTCACTTTACGTGGATTGTGAGTTTCTAAGTGTTTGTCCATTTCCTCCAGGTTTTTGCATTTCATTATCAATTGTTAATCTTATTTTAGTTGGCTCTGTTGTGACATTGCCCCTTTCATTTCTTATTTGGATTATTTGTGTCTTTTAGCCCTGGTGTGTCCACTTGCCATATAGAGGTAACGTGATTTCTGTGAAGCTGAACACTGTGGCACTGATGTGTCATTACCCATGGTGGATAGTGTTTGGTGGAGCTCCCTGAGTAAAACAAGCTTGGAAGCAAGAGTGGAATCTACTTCCATAATAGCTTACTTCCAGAAACCCTACGAACCTAGAGAAAGGATGAAAGCCAAGCAAGTGTTGAGGACTTTCATTCACAGGGTCACTATGAGTCACCTACAACTCGACGGCACTTTAATAACAACAGTGGTATGTCTATTTTATTGACCTTCTTGAAGAACTAACTCCTGGTTTCATTGATGGTTTTGATTGTTTTCTGTTTTCTATTTCATTTATTTCTGCTCTAATTTTTATAATCTCTGGATTTTTGAAGGTTGTCAGGTTTTCTTGTTTTTGTTTTTCTTTTTCAATTGTTGGAGATGTTGGGTTGGTCAATTTTTTCTTACCTTTTGATGTGTTTGCTTATTGCTAGTCCCCGAGGTTTTGGTAAGTTGTGTATTCATTGTCATTAGTTTTAAGAAGCGTTTTAACTTCATTATTATTTCTTCTAGTACTCACTCGTATTCAAGCAAGGTGGTGTTCAGCTTCCAAATGTATGGTTTTTTCCCTTCTTTATCCTTGTTATTAATTTCTAATTTTGTAGCATTGTCGTCTGAGAAAATGCTTTGTATTATTTTTTTTTTTAATTCATTGATGCTTGTCTGGGACCTAAAAATGTGACCTATTCTAGAGAACACTTCATGTACATTGGAAAATAAGATATGTTGTGCTGTTTTAGGGTAAATTAGCCTGTATACATCTATGAGATTGGGTTGGTTTATTGTGTAGTTTAATTCTTCAATATTTTTGTTGAGTTTCTTTCTGATAGTATCTTTACTTAAGAGGGTTATATTGTTGTTTCCTACTTCTATAATAGTAGTGGTCTATTTCTGTTTTCTCATAGTGTATAGTCGTCTATTTCTTTTTTCAGTTCATTTGCTTTGTATATTTTAGAGGTCTATAATTTGGTGCACAGATCTTATTGTTATGTCCTTTTGTTCTATTAACTCTTTTAGCACTATATAGTGACCTTCCTAGTCCTTGGTGAAGGTTTTATCAGAGATTAATATTGCTACTTCTGCTTTTTTTCTGGTTTTCGTTTGCTTGGTGTATTTTTCCCCCCATTCTTTTATTTTTAGGCTTATATTCACTTTTCCCTATCAAAATGATCCTTCAGAGACACTGATCCCAACATAAGGAACTACCATCAGCTGATGTGTTTGAAATCACCGAAGCCATGAAAGCTTCATATATAAGTTGTTAGATGGAGGGCTGGTGAAAGGGAGATAGATGTGAAGGGAGGGGGTAGAAGTGGATGGATATCCTGCTGGATGGTGAAGCAGGAAATAAGTG
>NW_006399982.1:253696-271601 GCF_000299155.1 Elephantulus edwardii
AGAGCTGAGTTTAGGGCTGTTGTACATAGGTTCGCTATGAGTTGCAGGCGACTCGACGGCACAACACAACAACAACAACAGCATCCACTTTTCAGATATGTCTCTTATAGATAGCATATTGATGGGGTTGGTTGGTTTTGTTTTTGGTTGTTTTTTGGTTTTTTTGTTTTTCGGTTTGTTTTTATCCCATCAGCTACTCTTTTTCTTTTCAATGGTACATTTAAATTTTTCACATTCAGTGCAATTACTGAGAGCCAAGGTTTTATTGCTATCATGTTGTTGAGTTCTTTTTGGTGTTGTTGCTGGTTACTTTCATCTATTGCACTTTCTGTGGCACCTCTGTGAGAAGGACATCTCTCAGTGTTTCTTGATACACTGATCTGGTTTTTTAAAATTTCTTTGTGTTCTTTTTTTCTGATAATATCTTAATCTCTCCTTCATAGTTGATGGACAGTTTTTCTGGGTACAGTATTCTTGGTTGACAGTTATAATCTTTCTGAGTTTGTGTCATACCACTGACTTCTTGCTTGCATGGTCTCTGCTGAGAAATTGGTACATAATCTTATTTGCTTTCCCCTATAGGTTACCCTTTGTTTCTCTCTACCTGTTTTCAGAATTTTCTCCTTATCTTTGGTTCTTGTAAATTTAACTATGATCTGCTTTGATGTTTTTCTTTTGGGGGTCTATTCTATATGATATTTGCTCAGCTTCTTAAATATATATTCTCTCATTCTTCATTATTCTGAGCAGGTTTTCTGCTAGTATTTCTTCCACAACTTTCTCAGTACCTTTGCTTACTTTTTCCCACATTATTCATAGGTTTTCTTTTTCTCCTTCCCATTTATTCTGCTTTTTGTTCTAGCAGAGCAATTGTGACAATTCTATTTTCTATTTTGCTGGTTCTGTGTCCCAGTTTTTCAACTCTGTTCATATGACCCTCCAATATGTTGACAGCATCTGAAACATTGTCCTCATGTTCTAGATCATGGTTTCTTGTTTTCCCAGAACCTTTAATGCCTTGTTTGTTTTATTTGCATTGTCTTGGATTAGTTTACTTTTAAGTTCCTTTTGGGTTTTACTTGCAGGGTTCTGTAATTCTTCAAGTTTGTCTTTCACCCATTGAAAATATGCAATCATCATTCTTTTTAATTCTGTGTCAAAATTTTGTTAGATTTTCTTCAGAAAATCCATTGATACTTTTGGGGAGTGGCATCTTGTTTTGAGTTTGTGTAGGATGTGAGGTAGTCTACTTCTTCTGTGACATTGCTATGATAGAGTTTTTCATGCCTAAGGCCTTAGCAGGCTCTTGGTCTGAAAACCTTGATTCAGGAAGAAAATGCTCCTTAGGAGGAGGAGCAGCTATCCTGAATGCATTTCTTTCTGAATTTTTGACTCAAGGAAAGAGTTCTTTCGGTTGGGAAGAAATATGGCCTGTGAATTAGCAGCCTTCTTTGTCAGACAACTGTTGCAGCTAGGTGGGTCCAAGGTGCCTGAGGCTAAAGACAGCTCAAGCTCTGGGAGGGGGAAGGAATGAATTCACCTGTGATACTGGTGTCCCTGGCACAGTTCAGAGGGGCAGCAGTGGGTCATCCTCCAGACATTTATGCCAGAACATCCAGACAGTAGGGCCAGGTTCTCCAGGCAGTGGGGCTAGGTTTCCATGCTGTGGGTGGGAGCTTCCAGGTGGTAGGGCTAGGTCCTCCAGGTGGCAGGTAGGAACTTGCACATAGCAAGGCCAAGTCCTCCAGGCAGGAGATTCAGGAATCCAGGTGGTGGGGTTGGAGTCTCCAGGCTGTGGTGGGGCCATGATGTAGTACTGCAGGCAGGAGAGCAGTACATGCCAGATTAAGAAATTTTTATGACAGGTGCCTTGTTAATTGACTGGTGGCCATGGTGGCAGCAAAGATGTGGCAGTGGTGATCTGTTTATATATGTTTAACATGGTCTTTGTATTACTTGCTATGCATCAGAGAGCTTGACAATGACAAAAAAAAGACAGAGAAGAATTTATATCTTTGAGTTGTGGTGCTGGAGAAGGGTACTGAATATACCATGGACTCCCAAAAGAACCATCAGATACATCTTGAAGAGGGTGCAACTAAGCTGCTCATTCGAGACAAGGATTTTGAGGCTTTGTCTCACATGCTCTGCACATTTTGCCAAGGAGGGAACCAGTCCTTGAATAAGAAGATCATATTTGGAAGGGTGGAAATGATACTGCAAGAAAGGAAGACCAAGATGAAATGGATTGACATAGTAACTGGGGTAATGAGGGTAGGTGTGTCAGAGACAGTCATATTGACTTAGGGTAGAGCAGAGTTTAAAGCTATTTTGTGTAGGGTCATTATGAGTTGTAGTCAATGCCACGTCACAACAAGAAAAAAAACCTTACTTGATCATCTCATTCTGTCATTTTTTCCTTGTTGTATGCCATCAAATCTGAACCAAGACACAGCTGACCCTCCAGTGGATTTACAGAGGCAGTTCATTCCATGAGAGAAAATTGTCTATCCTTCCCCCACAGAGCAACTGATGGATTTGAAGCACATGTCTTCTGGATAGCAGCACAGCTTCTTAACACTAGGTTACTCTTTCAAAATCTACTGTTTTCACCTAATTTGTTTCTTCTAACTGCAGCATAATATTTGGCAGGTGTATGCCTACCATATTTTCCCCATCTAGCCTCCTAATGGAGGACTTCAGATTGCCTGCAATTCCTTGACAACACAACACGGTGATAAATATTCTCATATCTTTCCCCTTAAGAACCTCTATTAGAATTCATGATATATATCTGAAACTGGTTTCCCTGAATTATAGGCAGTGTCTCAGTACTAACACATTGATTTTCAAGATAGTCGTACCAGTCTCCATTCCCATTAGTAGTACATATGCCATGCTGTCTTTTAAAATGGTTTATTTACCATGAACAAAATTTCAAGAATGCATGGGTATTTGTCCTTCTGCTTTCTGTACTATAATGAATACAAATTTTCCCCATTGTAATCATTACAAATATTTAAACTATGTGTTCTCCAGGGACCAGGAGAACCTTTGTTAAATCATTCTGTTTCCCTTAACTTAATGTCATGAATTCATTCAAGCATTGCTAACTGAGCACCTACTATGACTTATCTATGTCTGTATTGCCAGTTACATATCTCTTCATTAGGATGGGGATTTCCACAGAAGGTGACAGGAAGACTGTTGTAATATGATGGATGGTTTTTGCATTTGGAGAACACTTAGAGATTTAGAGACGTGTTTCCTGTGAAAGAGAGATTTGATAACTAAAAAGAAATTTTTTAGTAAAAAAGAAGGGATAAAATACAATTATTGGTTAGAAAAAAAAATGGCAAGATGGAAGCATAATCTGTATAGAGAAAATAAATCATGATTGCAATAGACATAAAAGGAACTTCCACCAAACCGATATCCCATCAAGGAAAGAGGAACCCCTAGGTTATAACGGAGTTATCATGTAAGGAACGATACTATAAAAAAAATGACAAAAGGAGGAGGAGACAAAGTAACAGGTCAATAGTAATTAATATAAAGCACAATGTACAGAAATGATTATATAAAACAGAATGTATGTAAATGATACAATATATATGAATATTTGTGTAAAAGTGAATGATACCAAAAAGACATAATACTTTTAAAAAATGAAAAAGAAGGAAAACACTTTAGGATAGAATGAATTCTCTTTGAATAGTAAGGAAACATTCAAATATCGTATGTTGTTGTTGTTAGGTGCCGTTGAGTTGTAGACGATTCATAGCGACCCTATGAACAAAAGGCCTGAGCACTGTTCATAGAGTTTCTGAAGCCATTTCGGGAGTGGATGCCACTCCTGCTTCCAAGCTTGTTTTAATTGGGAAGCTCCACCAAACACTGTCCACCATGAGTAACTATTATCGCATTTGGCACATAAAAAAGACTGAATTAGTACTTCAATGATTCCTTCCAATTCTTTCATTCTTTGTCTCTTCCAGATCTGTTTCTAGTAAGGTATTCATTAACCACACATGGATAGTAAGCATTTGGAATAGAGCTAGTTTGAATTAAGATGTATGAAAAACATAAGCTAAACATGAGATTTTTAGTCCTTAATATGAAAACAAAAAACATTTTATTATACATTTTATGTTGACATGCTGTTTTAAACTATTGGGATAAATATATTGTAAATATTCATTTGATCTGTTTATTGTTTTAATTTGGCTCCTAAGGAGTTTTTATTAAATTATGTACGAGGCTTTAATCGCACATTTCTGACAATGATATTCTTAATCACTTGCTTTTGTGGGCAGTCATAGATGCTTAAGATCTGATTTGATGATGTTGCTGATTAAAATGGAGAATTTTCTCCACACTAAATCTCAACCCTACAAAAGATACATTCAACCCTGAGATGATTTTAGCCAGACTTTCAGGCAGAAAGTCACCTAACTAGATTATATGCTGTGCAGACTTCAGAAGAGCAGTTTAGAAGATAATGTGGGAGTTAAAATATATGCACATATCCTGTTATATATTAACAAGATATGTGCTCAGAAAAGACTCCCACACACCACTTAGAAAACTCGCTTAAATTTTTCCATCAGCAAAGTAACTTTGAATAAGGGAGGGGGAAATGCAGCAATAGTACAGTGAATGCCACATACTGTAGTTAAATGGCAAGGATTGTTTTGCAGGAAATGAATTTTTCATGAATGTTCTTTAAAAACTGTCTTGTCAGGATTTTTTTTTAAATGGCCAACTAAAGAAACCCATTATTTTCTATTGAAATTTTATGATTGATCTTTTGCATATCTGAAACAAATTGTTAGACAATTATTAAATTCTGTTTTGTGCTAACCTACTTCAACAAACTGTTTCTGGTCTTGAAATGTGTATTCTTCTGTTACAGATTAAATTATGTGCCTTGAAAAAAATATGTGTTCTAAAACTTTAACTTTATGCCTGTGGTTACAATTCTCTTTAGGAATGAGTGGTCTTTCTTAGTTTAATGAAACAGGATGGTGTAGTGTTTCATGATAGATAGATTATTATATTGAAAAGAGATTAAATGCAAGGTAGCAAACAGAAGTGGGAAGAAAGATGGGAAGTGGGAAGACACATGGCATACAAGATACAACACTGATAAAAGATTGACAAGGTGCAGAAAAGAGAAAAAGCCTTCTGGAGAACCAGCACCCTTAATTTGTATATCTGAGTGGAAGGTGACTCTGCTATAAGAAACATTAGAAATCTGTGGGAAAATAAAGTTCTTCTTATTAAAGCCATCCACTTATGGTAGTTCTACTTCCACAGTGCTCTATAATTAAACTATAGACCAATAGGGGGGAAATGTATGTACAATAAAATATTGTAAAATTCAGGAAGGATATGGCATCTAAAGGTGTAAATACACAATTGTTCTGAAAGGAAGTCAATCAGTTTCACTGGCTGTTGTTAATGTTGTTGATTAACATATGCCGTCAAGTCAATTAGGACTCATAACAACTCTATTATCGATGTATCTGAACCTTGCCCTATCCTGTGCCATCCTCACCTTTTGTGATGGTTTTGAGCCCACTGCTACAATCACTGTCTTGATCCATCCTGTTGAGAGGCTTCATGTCTTGCACTGACATTTCCAGACATGATGTCATTTTCCAGGGAGTGGCCCCTCATAACAACATGTCCACAGTCTGTGGGACAAAGTTTCATCATCCTTGCCTCTAAGGAGCATCTTTATATTTTCCAAGACATATTTATTTTGATTGTTCTTTTAGCAGTCAATAGAATATTCAGTCATCTTTTCCAAAACCAGACTCAGGCATAGATTTTTCTTCTGTCATCCTTAGTCATTGTCCAACTTTCAGATGCATAGGAAGTAATGTAAAAGTTTCTCTTTTCACCACAACAAGATAAAGGTAAACAACCCAATTGAAAAATGGGCACAGGAGATGAACAGGCACTTCACCAAAGAAGACATTCAGATGGTGAACAAACACTTGAAGAAATGTTCAAAATCCCTAGCTCTAAGAGAGATGCAGATCAAAACAACTATGAGATACCATCTCACCCCAGTAAGATTAGCAAAATTCAACCGAGCAGCAAACAACAAATGCTGGTGAAGTTTTGGAGAAACTTAGAACCCTTATTCACTATTGGTGAGAGTATAAACTGGTGCAACCACTATGGAAGGCAGTATGGTACTCTCAAAAAGTTGAAAATAGAAATCCCGTTTGACCCAGCAATTCCACTACTGGGAATATACCCTACAGAAACCACAACTGCTACCCAAGCAGATATATATGCACACCCATATTTATCATGGCTTTGTTCATAATAGCAGAGAGTTGGAAACAAACTAAGTGCCCATCAACAAATGAATGGATAGAGAAGCTGTGGTGCATTTACACTACAGAACACTATTCTGCATTGGAAAAACAAGGACTCATGAAATACTATACAAAATGGTTGACCGTGGAGGACATTATGCTGAGTGAAATATCTCAGTCACAAAAGGACACATACTGCATAGTGCTACTATTGTAAAATGAGACTGACAGCAAGGTTGAGGAGAACTTAAGAAAAGAGGGAATAAATAATGTAATACTGCATTGAAACAGATGAAGGATAGAACTGTTTAAAAGAGATATATGATGAGTTATTATTGTCATGGCAGGAGTCCAGAATGAAGGCTGCACGGTGGAGTGAACTTGGGGGCAGAAATTGTGTAACAATGAAAGACTTTTACTTTTCAAAGAAAAGAATGAACTGGGAGAGGGGTGCATAGGGAGAAAATGGCAACAATGAATAATAGAAATCCAAAGTCTCTGTAAACTTTCATTAAAATTAGTAGTAATTAAAAAAAGAAAAAGTTTCTCTTTCATAGCAACTCTAAGTACAACAAATTGAAACAGTGGTGGTTTCTTGACTACTTTTATCTTGAGTGTTTAGTGTGGATTCAAGTTATAATTAAATCCTTGACATGAATCTTTTCTCCATTTGTTATAATGTTGCTTATTTGTCTATTGTTGTTGTTGATTGCTGTCGAGTACAGCATGACTCATAGTGACCCTAGGAAAAAAGAGCCTGAAGTCTTTCTATAACTATTGTTATTTACCAAAGTTTATAGAGTTTCCAGGGGCATGTTGCTTAGGAAGTGGATCCCACTAAAGAATTGTGTTTCCTTGATGTTGAAATCTAATCCATATAGAAGTCTTTGATCTTCTTCAGTAAATTCTTCTTCACTTTCTGCAAACAAGGTTGTTGATGAGCTTTCCTCCCATCCTGATGTCACAGTCTTCTTCATATAGTACAGCTTCTCAGATTACAGGCTCAGCATACAGACTGAATAAATATGGACAAAGGATACAATCCTGATACAGGTGATTTCTGATTTTAAGCCATGCAGTATTCTATTTCAATGACTACTTCTTGGCCTATGCAAACTGTTTCACATGAGCATTATTAAGTGGTATGGAATTATCAGTCTTCATAATGTTATTAATTTTTATGATACATTCAGATACCTTTGCATAGCTAATACAACGTTCTCTATTTCAAACAAGATCCATCTGACACCATCTTCACTTTCCTCTGAATCCAGTTGAAATGACAATTCTCTGAGCACTGCTCCAGCATTTTTTTAAAGCACTTTACTTGAATGTTGTTGTTATTGTTATGTGCCGTAGAGTTGCCTGCAACTCGTAGCGACCCTATGAACAACAGGCCTAAACTCTACTCTATCCCTTGTTAATCTTATTGTCTCTGACACACCTGTCCCCATTACCCCAGTGACTGAATCAATCCATCTCATCGAGGGTCTTCCTCTCCTGTACTGTCCCTCCACCCTCCCAAACATGACATCCCTCTCTAAGGACTAATCCTGCCTTGCAACATGTCCAAATTATGTCAGATGTAGCTTCAGAATCCTTACCTCCAAGGAGCAGCCTGGTTTAACCGTCTCTAGGACGAACTTGTTCTCCTAGCAGTCCATGGTATATTCAATACTCTTCTCCAACACCACAGCTCAAAGGCACCAACTCTCCTCCTTTCATCCCTAGTCATTGCCTGGCTCTCTGATGCATTGCAAGTAACTGCAAAGACGATGGCATGTATCAAACAAACCTTAGTCTCCAGACTGATGTTGGGTTTTTTTCAGTACTTTGGAGAGGTCTCTAACAGCAGACTTTCCCAATGCAATTCATCCTTTAATTTCCTGGCTGCTGGTACTAAGAGTGTTGATCGTAGAGCCAAGCAAATAAATGGAATGAAGCTGTCAACAATCTCAATCTCTTCACCATTTATCATGATTCTGCCAATCAGCCCAGTGATGAGAATCTTTGTTTTTCTGATGTTGAGCTTCAATCCATATTGAAGGCTGCATTCCTTGACCTTCTGCAGCAAGCACTTCAGGTGGTCCTCAGTTCCAACAAGCAGGATTGTCTGGGGTGGCAGCACACTTTTTACTCACGAGGCCAGACCACTGTATCCATGTGTATAATCAAGCTTTATGTGGATTTTTAAAGAAAAGTTATCTGTAATGATAAGTCGTTGGTTGTACAAAATTCTTTCATAATATATCTGGCCTCATGTCTGTCATCAAAGTAATAATTTCCATATACCAGTTCTTTTCCTTTATTTCCAATTGTTGCATTCCAGTCATAAATTACTGTAATTATTATTAATGCATCATGATTGCACACTAAGTTACTTTCAGATGCAGAAGTAGATTAAAATGCTCTATCTTTTAAATTTTTGCCTTTACTGTGTAATAGGTAATAGGTGTAGTAATAGGTCTTCCTTGTGTATGTGTGTAAACATTAACCTACCACTGACAGTGTTGTGCTTCAGGGTAGATCTTAAAATACACTCTTTGTTGATTAATTCAACACTAGTCCTCTTCTTTAATTGGACATTTTCAACAAAATAGATCATATGATTATCAGTTTCAAAATGGTAAACAACAGTCCATCTTGGCTTACTAATTCCTAATGTCAATCTTTATGTGTTCTATTTCATTTTTTATAAAATCTAATTTTCATACTTTATACATTCCACACTCCAGTTATTCATGAATGTTTGCAGCTGTTTCTCCTTATTTTGAGTCTTGCCACATCAGCACATGAAGGTCTTTCAAAGAAGTTGGCAGAAATCCTCAATTTCTTCATAATTCATTTTAGTGGTGGGTGCATTATGTTTGAAAAATAGTTACATTAACAGATCTTCCTTGTATGCATATGGATATTATCTTAATATTGATTCCATCGCACTTCAGGAAAGATCTTGAAATGTTAGTTTTGATGACTAATGTGGCTGCATTTATTTTCCATTTTTCACTGCTTGTTTAGTAAACTATGTAATTTTACAACTCAGAGTATGTCATTCCAATCAACTTCAGAAGTGCCTAGGGTAATCTATTTCCTGTTTTACAACTTTTGATTTTCCAACACTCATACTTTGTACATTACAACTTACAAGTATTTCTTTTTATATTTACTTTTAAAAAATACTAATTACTGTGGTTTTTCACATTTCTAACCATTGCCTTAGACAAGACCACATATCCAGGTGGGAATGTGTAAGTCAAATCAATCTTTGAGACTCCGCCTGTATGCTTAGCTTTCCTGGGGGCGTGGTCTCCAAATGCCTCAACTGCAGACTCCTTGTTCACCATTGATCAACGTCTTCTACATCACTAACAGCTGTATAAACCAACATAAGAAAGAGAGTCATCCAGACTGTGGAGAGACTGGTTTTCAGGTGTAGCCTGAAAACCCTTGAGATGGAGCCAGAGTTAAAGGTTTTGCTTTCTGGATAAAGGAAAGCTGAGTTCCTTCTGCGATGAACTGACTGTTACGAGATGAAGCTTGCTGAATGATTGAGGGAATCAAAGGTTTATTGTATTTGTGTGGCTGGACTGAACCTAGACTTTCATTTATTGACTAAAAACTGTCTGAACTAGTTGAGGAATTGAGTTTTGCAGTTAATCTGTCTTGAGGCTACTCTTCACTAAACTTAACTTTTATTGTCTGGTATCCTTTACCTTCCCCACCCCTCAACCTATTTCCCTATTAAACCCCACAGCTGCAAGTAGAAAAAGAGATTCTGTGAAGTCTGTTGGTCATTTTCAATGATCAGATCCAGTGATGAGTAGTAGGTGCAGCACAGTTTGGGATGTCATGGCTGACTTTGTAGCTCTTATTTCGGTATTGTAGATTTTACTGAAGAGGACAGTTTCCCTTTGTGGGTTTAGAAAAAAGTCAGACTCAGTCATCCCCACCCTGCCTTCCCTCCTTTTACAATTGCATACAGTCTAGAAATCTTTTAGCGACTTTTAAAAATCAGCAATGATATCCCTAGTGGCACAGCCTCTTCTAAATCCCACTTGAACTTCTGGAAATTCCCTGTCTACATACTGTTCCAGACATTTTTGAACGATCTTCAGCAGTATTTTGCTTGCATTGATATTGTTCAATTATTTCCACATTCAGTTGGATCATCCTTCTTGGGAACGGGAACAAATATCGACCTCTTCCAATCCATTCCTGGCATTACACTGGTGAGTGCATCTAAGGCTGCATCTGTTAATTGATACAAGTCAATTGATACCCCACTGATTACTGTGTCTTCATTTTTTTTGCCAATTCCCTCAATGCAGCTTCCACTTCCTGTTTCATTACCATTGGCTCCTATTCATATGATACTTCCTGAAATTTTTCAGTATCAGTCAATTCTTTCTGGTACAGTGGGTACAGTGACTCTGCATTCCTTTCATTCCATCTTCCTTAGATGCTTTCTGGGCCATTCAGTATATTGCCTATAGCATCTTCCAATATTGTGACATGAGGCTTAAATTTGTTTTTTTTAGTTCTTTCAGCTTGAGAAATGCAGAGTGAGTTCTACCTTTTTATTCTCCAATTCCAGCTTTCTGCACATTCCATTATAATACTTTGCTTTGTCCTCTTGAGCTGCCCTTTTGTAATCGTCTATTTAGCTCTTTCACTTCAACATGTTTTCCTTTAGATTTGGCTTCTCAATGTTCCGATCTTTAGAGTCTCTTCTGACATCCATTTCAATTTTTTTTCTTTCTCCACTTTTTGGTAATGACCTTTTGTTTTCTTCACGGATGATATCCTTGACATCATCCCACAGCTCATCTGGGCTTCTATCATTGGTGTTCAATGCCTCAAACCTATTCTTAAAAAATTATGAAATTCTGATGGAATTGATTCAAGATATCTGTTTTAAGGACTAAGTTGTGTCTGATTCAGGACATTATCTTTCCAATTACTAGCTGTACATCCAAGACCTGGATGATGAATAAGGATGGCAGGAAAATAATTCATGCCTTTCAGCAGTGGTGTTGGAGAAAAGCACTGAACATCCTATGGACAGGCAAGAGTATGATTACATATGTCTTAGTGAGCATCCAGCTGGAATGCTCTTTGGAGGCAAAAATGATGAGGCTTCACCTCACATACTTGGAACATATTGCTAGGAGGTGATATTCCTTGAAAAGGGATATGTTGTTGGGAAGGGTGGAGGGTTGGCAAAGAAAAGAAAGACCCTCAATCAGGTGGATTAACACGTGATTGCTGCAATGGGCTCTTGTGTGTCAGGAAGTGTGAGAATGGAGCAGAACAGGACTAGTTTCAGATCTTTTGTTCATAGGGTCGCTATGAGTCGTACTCGACTTGATGGCACCTAACAACCATAACTTTTAAAAATGTCTCAGGTCAGGTAAACTCTAAATATTGGAAATAATTTCAATGAATTAATTCCTTCTTTGAAGGATCTGTCAAAAACTAAGCAGTACATAATGTGTGTGTGTGGTTTTTTTTTTTTTACTGGAGTCTTCTATTTCATAATTATCACTATGCAGGTACCAGAGAATTTGTTTTCAATGTCTGAATATTTTCTTAGAAAGTCTTACAGACTGGCTCTGACAATACCATATTATACACAGGAGGGCACATTCATTTTTAAGAGACGTGCATCATGGAGTCAGCTGTCATACATGCCCCCCTCAGTGACCTAATCACGCTAACCCTTGTTTTAGAGTTTGCTCAGGGAGGGACTGCTGTTATGTGCCATCAAGTTACTTGTAATTCATAGTGACCCTATATACAAAGCTCTGAACTCTGCTCTATTATAAGCCAGTCTCACTGTCTCCATCTCATCTACCCCCTATTATCCCAGTTACTGTGTCAATTCATTTCATCTGGGGTCTTCCTCACCTGTGCAGTTCCTGCATTCTTCCAAGTATGATGCTTCTTTCCAGTGACTGGTCCCTCCAGGCCACATGCCCAAAGTATGTGAGGTGGAACTTCAAAATCTTTACCTCCAAAGAACATCCTGGTTTCCCCACCTCTCCAGGATAAACCTGTTTGTTCCCTAGGCAGTCCATGGTATGTTCAATACAGTTCTCTAGCACCACAATTCAAAGGCATCAATTTTTCTGCCGTCACCTTTGGTCATTGTCCAGCTCTTTGGTTCATAGCAAGTAATTGTGAAGACCATGGTCTGAATCAGGCATACCTTAGTCTCCAGACTGACATTGTTAAAAATCGGCTAAAGGGTCAGCTATGAGTCTGTTCCAACTCAACAGCACACACCGACAAAACAACAGTAACAGCAAAGGCTTTAGCTATGACTTATAGTATAATCTGATATTGCTGTTGTGTGCCGTTGAGTTGAAACTGATTCATAGCTGACCCTCTAGCAGGTTTTTAGAGGCAGTTAATCACACAGGAGAAGAATGCCCATCTTTCTCCCACAGAGCAGCTGGTGGGGTAGAACCATTGTGCCTTCAGGATTGCAGCACAGCTTCTTGCCACTAGGCCACCAAAGCTCCAAGGCTATTTTTAAAATGTTATGATAAATGACAATTTTTATTTTGTCAACTTTATAAATCTGAAGTGGTGAATCAAATATAAAAGCTGATGTTGCTCTATTTACCATTATAAATATTATTTCAAAAACTATATCTTGAAAAGTATAGAAAATAACTTTTTATTCAGAGAGCAGCTAATTTGGCTAAGGATAGCTTGAGTTTTATCTACTCATAGTTTGCTTTTCTCCACAAGATTTGTATGATATTGACATATTTGACAAATCATTTTTGTGCCCTCTGGATTTTACATTTTTCAACTAGTACTTTCTAAAGAAAGGTGATCCAACAGAGTGTGGAAATTGTTAAACGATATCATTAATATTACATGCAAGCAAGATTCTGCTGAAGATTATCCAATAATGACTAGAACGGCATCATAACAATGAGAGCTTCCAGAAGGGTAGGCTGGGTTTAGAAGGGATCGTGTTACTAGGGGTATCATACCTAGTATTAGATTATTTTGGTTGAAAGCAGGAGGTATCAGAGAAATGTCTGTGTTTCATTGATTATGCAAATGTTTTTGACTGTGTGGATCATAACATACTGTGGCTGACTTCATGAACCATGGGAACTCCAGAATACTTGATGGTGCTAATGTGAAACCTATACTTAGACCAGGAGGCAGCATCAGAACAGAGCAAAGAAACACTGCATGGTCCAAAATTGGGAAGAGTGTACCCCAGGAATGTATCCTATCCCCACACCTTTTCAATCTATATGCAGAACAGATTATCTGGGAGGTTGGGCTGTATGAGGAGAAATGTGGCATTGGATTGGAGGTAGACTCATCAACAATTTGCATTATGCAGATGACACAACCCTGCTTGCTGAAACTGAGGACCTGAAGCACTTGCTGCAGAAGGTCAAGGAATGCAGACTTCAAAATGGATTGAGGTTTAATATAAAGAAGCAAAGAGTCTCACCACTGCGTCAATTGGCAGTGGATGGTGAAGAGACTGAGATTGTTCACAGTGTTAGTTTGCCTGGCTCCACACTCAACACTCTTGGCACTAGCAGCCAGGAAATCAAAAGATGCATTGTGATGGGAAAGTCTGCTGCTAGGAACCTCTCCAAATTACTGAAGAGCAGCAAGTCAGTCTGAAGACACAGGTGCGCCTGATACAGTCCATGATCTTTGCAATCACTTGCTATGCATCAGAGAGCTGGACAATGTCTAGGAATGATAGAAGGGATGCCTTTCAGCTGTGGTGTTGGAGAAGAGTATTGAATATACTATGGACAGCTCAGAAAATGAACAGATTCTTCCTAGAAAGGGTGAAATCAGGCTGCACCTTGGAGGCAAGGATTCTGAAGCTTCACCTGACATACTTTGGACATGTTGCAAGGAGGAATCAATCCCTGGAGAAGGACGTCATGCTTGGGAGGGTGAAGGGACAGCACAGAAGAGGAAGACCCTCTATGAGGTGGATTGATTCAGTGACTGGAGTAATGGGCGTAGGTGTGTCAGAGATGATAAGATTGGCACAGGATAGAGCAGGGTTTAGGGCTGTTGTTCATAGAGTCACTATGAGTCACAGGCAACTCGATGGCACATAACAACAACAACAACCTTAACTTTGAAGCAAAAGGAGAGATCTAATCAAACTCAAAATAGCATTAAAAAAACTCAAAACAATTCAAAAGAATTGGCTACTGACTGGCATCCCCACAATATAACAACATTCTTAACATGCTCTCCCCATGTTTTCCATTTCCATTCATTCTTTCTCATGCCCTTTCTTTCTTCTAAGCTTTATCTCTGGACAAATACTGCTCTTTTGACTTTTAATGATTGGTTGTTCTAAGAATTGTGTTCCTCCCTGGTTTTGTCATTCTCCTCATGGACCTGTCTTCCTTGAAAGTTCAACCACAGGGATGAATTCAGTCCCAGGCCTGAAAAGTAAGAAAATATCTTAATATCAGGGATTCTGCCAGCCTTTATCAGACAAATAATCCCGGTCTTTTTTATGATTTTGAGTGTTGTTCCATATTTTACTTTCACTCTGTCCCAGACTTGCTACTCTAACTTCTTTCATTGTGGTTAGTAGTGGTAGTTCGGCATCATCTATTTCTGGCCTCAGAATCATAGATGCGTCTATTGCTTCTGATAAGAGATCAGAACTCATTAATAATTTTTATTTATATTCTTTTGTTTTCCTTACCTAGGTTGTTTACAGGGAGCTTTGATGCTTACTTTGTAGGGATTTATGCTGCTAACTTAAAAGCAGCAACTCTCTGATGGTTAAAATCTACCAGACGCGTCAGAGGAAAAAGATGGGCCGTCTCCTCTTGTGTGATTTACAGTCCCCACTGGAAGAGATAGATATTTGTTCCCATTCCAAAGAAAGGTGACCCAACAGAGTGTGGAAATTATCGAGAAATATTATTAATATCACATGCAAGCAAGATTCTGCTGAAAATTATACAAAAACGTTTGGAACAATATGTCAACAGAGAACTGCCAGATGTCCAGGCTGGATTTAGAAGAGGTCGCAGTACTAGGGATATTACAGCTAATGTAGATGGATCTTGGCAGAAAGCTAAGTCCCAGAGAAATGTCTGTGCTTCATTGACTATGCAAAGGCTTTTGACTGTGTGGGTCACAACAAGCTGTGGCTGACTCTGAGAAGAATGAGAATCCCAGAATATTTGATTGTGCTAATGTGAAACCTATACTTGGACCAAGAGGCAGTCGTCAGAACAGAGCAGGGAGACAATGGATGGTTCGAAATCAAGAAGGGTGTCCATCAGGGATGTATTCTGTCTCCATACCTTTTCTATCTATATGCAGAACAGATTATCTGAGACACTGGGCTGTATGAGGAGGAATGTGGCATTAGGATTGGTGGAAGAATTATCAACAACCTGGGTTATGCAGATGACACAACCCTGCTCTCTGAAACTGAGGACCTGAAGCCCTTGCTGCAGAAAGTCAAGGACTGCAGTCTTCAATATGGACTGGAGCTCAATATCAAAAAAACAAAGATTCCCACCACTGAACCAATTGGCAGCATCAGTATGGATAGAGAAGAAATTGAGATAGTTAACAGTTTTAGTTGACTTGGTTCCACAGTCAAAACTCTTGATAACAGCAGCCAGGAAATCAGGAGATGAACTACTTTGGGAAAGTCAGCTGTGAGGGACCTCTCAAGAGTACTGAAGAGCAATGACATCAGACTGGAGACTAAGGTGTGCCTAATCCAGGCTATAGTCTTTACAATTACATGCTATGCGTCACAGAGTTGGACAGTGAATAGAGATGATAGAAGGATAATTGATGTCTTTGAGCTGTGGTGCTGGAGGAGAGTGTTGTATATACATACCATGGACTGCGAGGAAAACAAACAGGTTTGTCCTGAAGAGGGTGAAGCCAGGATGCTCCTTGGAGTCAAGGATTCTGAAGCTTCACCTGACATACATTGGGCATATTGCAAGGAGGGACTGGTCCTTGGAGAGGGACATCATATTTGGGAGAGTGGAGGGACAGTGAAGGAGAGGAAGACCCTCGATGAGATGGATCGATTCTGTGAGTGGAGTGGTGGGAATGAGTGTGTTTGAGATGGCGAGGTTGGCACAGGATAGAAAGGCATTTAGGGGTCTTGTACATAGTGTCGCTGTGAGTCACAAGTGACTCAATGGCACATAACAACAACCCACTCCTAACCCCCAAGCCTGCTAGATTCAAGTACAAGTCATTTTCAATTTGATGGCAAAGAATCTAAGGTTTGAATTGGACTACCTGAAGATGAAATATAACAAGTTAGTGAGTAGCTGCTAGCAATATTCTTTTTATCTTTGAGTTATACCAGTTTGACTATGATGTTCCTAAACATAGCATTTCTTTTCATCCTCTTACTTATGTTTTATAAGGATTCTTGGATCTATAAATGAAAGCTTTGCACCGAATTTTTTTTTAAAAAGGATTGCTGTAACATTGCAGTCAGTGGCACTAATCAATTGTAATCAATGTTATGAAACAAAATCTAGATGAATGATTGAATGATAAGCAATTTTCAAAAGTCAAAACCACTCTAAAACTCGTCCCTATCACCCTTAAATTGGAACTAAAACATAACTGACTCTCTGCTGAGTTTTGAGGAGATTGTAAATTTCTTAGGTGATTGCCCATCTTTTTCCCTGTGGACCTGAGGATGGATTCCAATCTCCAGGAAGGCACCACCTTTGGTTTTAAAGTGCAACTGCCTAGGGACCGTGCCATCTGAACTCCTTAATAGTATTAAAAGGTTCTGAGGATTAAACATTAAAAGCATAGTACACACAAGGGAGGTTGGAATTTAAATTCTGAACCTAAACAGGTAGATTTTCTAGTAGAAGAAAACAATAATGCTCCTCATTAAATCTGAATAAGACTCTGAAAATTTACAATACATCAACACATTGAGTGAAGGAAGAATAGTCCCAAAACACTCATGATGAGATGACAGTAAATTATCTAACTCTTAAACAAGCAAACAAAAGATAGTTTCTGATAAAAGTCTGTCACTTAAATAGAAGACACAAAGAATCAAATGGAAATGACAGAAGTAAAAATGTTGTTGTTGTTGTTATGTGCCATCGAGTTGTTTGCGACTCATAGCGACCCTATGTACAACAGCCCTAAACCCTGCTCTATCCTGTGGCAATCGTATTGCCTCTGACACACCCAACCCGATTACCCCAGTCACTGAATCAATCCACCTCATAGAGGGTCTTCCCCTCCTGTACCGTCCCTCTACCCTACCAAGCATGATGTCCCTCTCTAAGGACCTGTCTCTCCTTACAACATGTCCAAAGTATGTCAGAAGAAGCCCCAGAATCCTTGACTCCAAGGAGTAGCCCTGTTTAACCTTCTCCAGGATGAATCTGTGTTTTCTTGACAGTGCAGGGTACATTCAATACTCTTCTCCAGCACCACAGCTCAAAGTCATCAATTCTCCTTCTATTCTCCTTAGTCATTGTCCAACTCTCTGATGCATAACAAGTGATTGCAAAGACCATGGCCTGTAT
>NW_006399982.1:272815-274882 GCF_000299155.1 Elephantulus edwardii
ATAATTGGGATGGGTGTGTCAGAGACAGTGCGACTGGCACAGGACAGAGTGGAGTTTGGGGCTGTTGTAAATAGGGTCGCTATGAGTCGCAAGCGACTCGATGGCACATAACAACAACAACAACAGGAAGTAAAAATAAGCAAAATTGTAAAATCTCCTTAAGTAAATTCAATAATAAATTGAAAAAAAAGAATGAAGTTGGTAGAAGAAAGAAAAGCAAAACCTCATTTTCATCAGATTATAAGCAACTCATAACTGAATTTTCTGTTAATTTTGGAAGGTATAAATTAAGTGGGAGAAGACTTTCTCTGGCAAAGTAGCTAGTAGATTCAGACCTTTGGTTTAACACTGCAACTCCCAAGAGACTATGCCACTAGAGTTCAAACTTCTTATGAATTAAATATATTACCAAAGATGAAGAATATAGAGGAAAATATATTGAGGGGAAAAGTGGAAAATGCCTTATCATCCTACAGAACAACAACAATGAAATACATTTAATTTTGCTGGAATTTCAGAAGGTAAAAAGAAAAAGTCTTAGTCTATAAAATTTTTATAAAGAGTAACAACTGAAAAGTGTCCAATTTTGACACTGTTGTTATGTGCTATCAAGTCACCTGCAACCCATAGCAAGCCTATGTACTATAGCTCTGAAGCCTGCCCTGTCCTGAGCCAGTCTCACTGATTCCGACATACATATCTTCATTTCCCCAGTTACTGTATCAATCCATTTCATCCAGGGTCATCTTCTCCTGTCCTGTCCCTCCAACCTTCCAAGAATCATGATGTCCTTTTCCAATGATGAGTATCTCCTAGCCATGTGCCCAAAATATATGAGATGGAGCTTCAAAATTCTAGCCACCAAAGAGAGACTCGGTTTTACCATCTCTAAGATAGATTTGTTTTCTGGGTGGTCCATGGTATTTTCAAGACTTTTCTCTAGCATCACAACTCGAAGACATTGATTCTTCTTCTGTTCAGCTCTCTGATGCATATCAAGTAATTGCACACCTTAATCTCTTGATTGACACTGTCCCTTCTCAGTACTCTGGAGAGGTCCCTGAAAGTAGATTTTCCCAGTGAAATTCATCTTTTGATTTCCTTACTGCTGGTGCTAAGAGTGTTGATTGTGGAGCCAAGAAAGTGGTTATTTTTAACAAACTCAATCTCTTCTCCATCTACCATGGTACTGCCAACTGACCCAGGGGTGAGAATCTTTGTTTTCTTTGTGCTGAGCTTCAGTCCATATTGATGACTACAGTTCTTGACATTCTGGAGCAAGTGCTTCAGGTCTTCTTCAATTTCAGCAAGCAAGGCTGTATTATCTACAGAACATAGACTGTTGATGAGTCTTTCTCCAATCCTGATGTCACATTTCTCCTCATAAAGCCTAGCATCCCAAATGATCTGTTCTGTAGATAAATTGGAAAGGTATGGAGACAGGTGTTTCCCTTATGCACTCCTTTCCTGATTTTGAGCCATACAGTGTTTCTTTGCTCTCTTCTGAGGACTGCTCCTGGTCTGAGTATAGGTTTCACATAAGCACAATCAAGTGTTCTGAGATTCCCATTCCCCTCAAGGTTAGCCACAATTTGTTGTGATCAAATACGTTTGCATAATCAACGAAACACAGACAGACATTCTTCAACTAATCATTGTTTTCTGCCAAGATCTATCTGACATTGGCAATAATGTCTCTAGTGCCATGACCTCTTCTAAACCCAGCTTATATTTCTGGTAGTGTACTGTTTCAGTCTTTTTTGGATAACATTCAACAAGATTTTGTTAGTATGTGATTTAGTGATTTTGTTTGAAAGTTTCCACACTCTGTCAGGTCACTTTTTTTGGTTTTTTTAATGGGAATAATTACGGATCTCTTCCAGTCAGTACCTGATCTAATTTTCACTGCTGGTATTGAATCCTTTAACATGCTGGTCTGTCTGATACTTCTGTAAATCTGAACATTCACATTAAGACAGACTAGGAAGAAGGATTGGCCATCCACTTCTGAAATAGCAGGCCTCTGAAAACCCTATGTACAACAGAACACATTTAGATAACAGAAAC